>NC_053028.1:98458952-98704432 GCF_003073215.2 Triticum urartu | reverse complement strand
TCGGTGAGACCGATCTGTGTAAAAGATATGAACGTAGGTGGTCTCAGTGGGACCGAATGGAAACAATATCACTAAGTGGCTGAGGGTTTTGGAGCAATATCACTAAGCACTTGAGCAACCAGATCATCATCAAAACCACACCTTGAGGGGTCCACATTCACTAGTCATTGCCATGCCAATCATTGAACTTCCTGAAATCTTAACTTGAATAGGCATTAGTTCAATGACATATATGTTGTTATTAGTTACCAAAACCACCTGGGGATTAGTTGCACTTTCAGCTCCAGTTTGTTCCCTCTGAATATGTCGGTGAAAAAATCCCGTAAAAATAGAGGTGATTAGGGTAAAATATGACCATTGGTTTTGGAGAGGGATGGATGCTTGCCCTATGGATCCCACATGCCCCTGGCTCCCGACCCAAGGCCATGTCGCCGGGCGGGGTTGCCTGGGTTCTCTCATAGCGCACCGTCCTCATGTCGAAAACATCCATAACCACATGCCAAGATCACTCATCATTACCTTATTTTCTTGACGCCTCCTGCTAAGTGCCAGATCACTCTCGATGAGGTATAAATACCGCCAATTAAGGGCTCACCCCTCATAGAACCACCAAATGTGTGTGTGCGCGTGTGAGAGACCTCTCCTCGCACCCAACTATCCACAATCATGCGCCAACAATCTCATTCTCAGTAGTCGTGTTCCATAAAGTGCCAGCTCAGGACTCGCAATGTTACGAATACCACAAATTGTAGGCTCACCCTCCTATAACTACCAAACGCACACACCCTTATGTGAGAGAGATCGTATGGTACCTCGCGTCTCTTCCACCCACGATCGTGTGATTTGGGCCTCCTCATCCCCGTTGAGAGAGAGGGAGAGATCCCTACATCGCCGCCATATCTTCCCTCTCATAACTACACAATGGGAGCCTCCTCATCTCCACCGCGAGGGAGTTCTAGAGGAGCCGACCAAGGAGTGTGCAACCCCTTGAGTGTTCCCAAATCTCCCAAGCTAGTGAAGAGCGATCTCATGGAGTGGTTGCGCACGCGGTCAGATCGGAAGCTGCGTGACACACTTGGTGAGTCCGACAAAGACCTCACACCGGATGGGGGAAGACATGTAATGGACCAATACAATGTCACCATGGCTACGGGGACTACGCACAAGGACGGTCCATGTCCACAACTATCACCATCAACGAAGGTCATGACTCGGTCCCAGTTGAAGAAGTCGATGAACGAGTGCATGGATCTCGAAGCACCTGCTAAGCGGGTTGTGCACAGGGATGCACCATGCCCACTGACATCACTACCAACGAACAACAATACGTCACCGATGCGGAAGGTGATGACCAGATCTATGTCAGAAAGGCCGAGGGCTTGGGTACCAGATCTCATAGCAGATCACAAGGTCAGACGACATCTCCTTTCACTACTTCCCTACTTCAACATTATTATAAATAATTTGGTATTTTTTGTATGCTTCAAGACGATGTCCTGATCTATGTCAGAAAGACCAAGGGCTCGGGTATCAGATCACAAGGTCAAAAAACACTTTCTTTCACTATCTTCCTGTTTTAACATTCTTATAAACATTTTTGTAATTTTGTGTATGCTTCAAGACACATCGTGTACCAAAATATCACAATAAGTAAATGCATCCCAACTAAAGTAAACAAATCTTTCACGCTTTTCGCACAATCGCACCCGGCAATAAGGTTTCCAATCTTGTAATAAGTGAATGCGGCTGGAATTATATATTTTTTTCTATAGTTCAAATATTTCTTTTTTGGGACCGTCTATTTAATAGGTGCCTGAAAAAAAAGGTTTCCATCAGTAACTTATTTCTTGACCATTGGATCAAGATCCAACGACCTCCATCATGTCACAGACTACCGTCATCTTCTCCCCATCTTCTTCCTCCCGATGACAATTCCTCCCCCACCCATCCTCCTACCCCTCCCCCACGACCGGCAGGTGCTACCGCACACCGCCTCACCGCCCAACCCTCTCGTCAACCTTCCCCACCGCCCGACCATTCCTCTAAGCCCACATCACTAGAGAAACCTCCAGCAATCCCATGCCCCCACCTCTAAGATGGATAATGGGTTTTGCTACTCCCCCCAGTGAGGACATGGCTTCCCTCTAAGATAGATGGAGGGTCTATGATTTTCTCCGGCGAGGTCCATCTTCTTCGGCGAGCTTGGGGTGAACTAGAATAGGTAACTGACGCGAACCATTCTTTTTCTCAAGCAGATCTTTATTTTCAAAATAGTCCAGAGGTCAGATCTTTCATTTCAATCAAGTCCACCATCCATCTCAAATCTTGATTCGTGCGGGAGTAGGAGGCTTCCCAGGGCCATTGCAATTTCAACCGTCCGATCTTCACCTCAGGGCAATCTCACCCGCCCGTCTTTTTTATAACTAGGGATAAAAGCCAGCGTTGAAACCTAGCCGCCGTCTCCCATTGGCATCCTCTCCGCCTCATACCTTGGCATGGCGCTGCGGCGCTCCCCTCGCTTCTCCATCTCCGGCCTCTCGTCATCGCTAACCTCCGGCTCTCCGCCTCTTCAAAATAGTCCACGGGTAAGATCTGCCTCGTACTTTGGCATGCCGCCGCGGCGCTCCCCTCCCCTCTCCATCTCCGGCCTCTCGTCGTCGCTAACCTCCGGCTCTCCGCCTCTTCAAAATAGTCAACAGGTAAGATCTTTCTTTTCAATCAAGTCCACCGTCCATGGCTTCTTTCGTAGATCCAGCTCGGATGCCGGATCCCAACCCCTAGAGCAACGTGAGGTGATTTAGGCATAGGAGAAGGGCTACACTGCAAAAAGCCTGTATAGTTCAGTACGAGAACTTTCTTCCCTGGGCAGTGGCCGTTACCACTGCCTCCGCCCCCGCTACCCTCCGCGCGCGTGGGTCAGAGAGAGCGCGCTCGCCCCTCGCCGCCCTCGCGCCGCCCCTCCCCGCCCACAGCAACGCGCCGAGCGCCCCCACGTCACCACCTTCCATTTTCACGCGCCCCCCGCTGCACTCCAGCCCAGGCCCCGCGGCGGTATAAATTCCGCTCGATTTTGGGCTCGCCCCTCCCCGAATCCCAATCTCCAAACCCTAGCCCACTCCGAGGCGGCGGAGCTAGAGTCGGCGCCGTGGCGAGGGCGCTTGCTGCGCTCTTCACAGGAGCTTCCCCCCCGCCTCGCCGCTTAGTGTATTTTTCTGTCCCGGCGGCGGGATGAGCAGCCTCGTGGAGCGGCTGCGCGTTCGGTCGGACAAGCGGCCCCGCTACACACTAGATGAGTCCGACGACGACTTCCCGCCGCGCGGCGGGAACGGGAAGGGGAAGGATCGAGATGGCGACCCCCCTGTCAAGCAGATCGAGCGCGAGGACGCGGTATGGCTGATCACGGCCCGTTTTCGCATCATGCCTAATTCGAATTTTTGTGCTGATTTTTTTTGAAGCTGCCTGTGGGTAGTAGGGAATTGATGCTGTTCTGTTAGGATTACTAGTATTTGGAGAATTAGTTGTTAGGCTGTGAAAATGGCTCAATTCTTGGTAGGCGGGAGGAATTGGTTTGGGGATCTGGTGTAGAATAGGGTTACTGAGGTAGGTGGGAGGAATGACTGGTGCTACATAGAGTTTAGGGATGATTTTGCTAGAATAATTCGTTTGCTTGATACCGTTTGGATGCTGAATTGTGGAGTACTAGATTTTGGGTTTTTGTATGAAATTTTTTGGTTGCCAAGAGTGCCATGGCAGACATTGTGCAATAGGATGGATATGTAGTTTAGGATTGGTGCTCTAGGCTCTCACGGTGCTATACAAGAGATCACCACTCTTGGAAGTGAAGGGACTACACAGACGTTTCTTAACAATTAACATCTTGGTGCAAGTTTACTGCATTCTTTCACATCGTTAATATATTCTCCCTTCTTCCATGTACACAAGGCCATTTTCCAAATTGTCAGATACCAAGGAAAAGAAAATAACTCACTAATGTACGTTTTATGACATGAAAACTGTGGCAACTAAGTTTCTCGTTTCCGCCAAAATCCCCTTGTTCGCTAAGCTAATAAAAACGCACATGCAGGGCTAATGGTTTTCCCAGATTTCATTCCCCCTGTTGTAGTTAATGCATGGCTGTTGGCAATAAAAACAATCGGAGTACGAGGTAAAAAACACTGGGAACGGGAAATGGCATAGTATTTATGGACAAACCAATTTGAGAGTGTGGCCCTGTATTAATGGAAGGAGGGAGCGTTAGTTAATAGCTTGATATATATTTGGTATAGAATAGGCAGGTCTGGTTTTCTATATTCTGAAGATTTTGTGAAGCTTGTTAATGTGCTAAGTGCTAACCAGAAGACTATTAACTTGGGGTCTTCTATGTGGATCAAAATTTATTTGTCTTTTGTTTATTTCGACTTTCCTTAGATTCAGAATACAAAGTTGCCGCGTTTTTAATTGGCATTTTGGTATAGCTTGTCCACCATGCCATTACTTTATAGGTCCAGCACAAGTTTTTTTTTTGGAGAATGCAAAAAACTTTGTGTCTTGATGCATTGCTACAAAAATAAGGTTCTGTACAAGCCCAAGAAGGGCAATGGGCAAATTTACAGCGCACCCCCCCTACAAGTAGGCACTGCCGTAAGTAGTGCTATGAGACCCAATTCTCATGCTTTCACCCACGATCTGGCCTCAGCTCGGACTGTGTCATGTAGGCTAGCGATGTTGGGCTGTGTGCCGCGGAAGATGACTGTGTGGCGCTGCGTAAAAATCTACCAAGCCATGAGCATGATCATCGAAGAGGTGCCCTTCCTTGCGGAGGTGGGGACAGAGTGGATGGCCTGCTGCCACCGTTGCACAGTTAGAGTTAGAAGCTTGGATCCTTTTTTAAAAGATATCAAGATAGAATTACCAAGCATGTCTTCTACATTATATGACCAGGCAGGATGTGCTAGTACCTCGACACAGCGTGCAGACAAAAAAGAATGAAGCAACATAAACTATGTAGTTGGACTCTTTGAATGTGTAGTACCTGGTTGACAAGTATATGAACACAGAATGAAACTGAACTAACAATACTTCAGTATCCAATTTAAATATTTGTGTATTTAATTGCAAGTGTCCATCTGTCTGAAGTAGTAGAATTCTGATGATAATTGAGTGGAATGGCGCTGCTTACCTTATTCTGCATTTTCAGATATGCCATATCTAGGTTTGTTCCTTCAAGTTTAGATTGAGATTGGCTGGCATTTTACTACTATGGGATTGAAATTTGTGCAAAGTTAATCTCCTGGGTGATCTCACTGTGCTATAAATAATCATGGTTTTATCTGTTTTAGGAGATTGTGATAGTTTTGATTTTGTGTTAATATCATTGTGCCATGCGGTTTCTCTTGGCTCTATGTTTTTCATAACTGTTTTAGGAGATTGTGATAGTTTTGATTTTGTGTTAATATCATTGTGCCATGCGGTTTCTCTTGGCTCTATGTTTTTCATAACTGGAAGAGATAGTTATTTTCTGTCCTCATTTACTAATCGGCACTTCAAATCGCCTTGGTAGTTTGTCTACAACTCTACATAGTGGAGTTTCAAATGTCCGTTTGTGCACCTTCCGTTTTCCAGATTCCTATTATTCATTTGATTCCATGTTTGTTAATATCCTCTTCTCCAGTTTTGGTTGTCCTGTATTTATTTTGAACTCAGTGCTGGCTCATTTTTGTGTGCAGAAAGAAGATGCTTGCCGAAAATGTGGGCTAAGTGATAATCTTGTATCTTGTACAACATGTACATATGCATTTCACCGGAAATGTCTGGTTCCTTGCCTAAATATCACATCTGATAAGTGGAGCTGCCCTGAATGTGTATGCGTTTGCTCTCTTGACCCATTTTTCTTTCACCTTACGATTGATATTGCTGGTATACCAAAGCATGCTGTCTGTGATTTTCAGGTAAGCCCACTGACAGAGATGGAGAAGATATTAGATTGCGAAACGAAGGTTGCTTCTGAAGAGACTAGTTCTTCGGAGTCTGGATCAAATAAGAAACCTGTCAAGCAATATCTGATAAAATGGAAAGGATTATCACACATTCACTGCACTTGGTAGTTACCTGCCTGCCTTGCTCAATGCAGAATTATTCCCTACAGTCTATCCTCTCTTAACTGTTGACTTTCTTTATATATCAGGGTGTCAGAAGATGAATATTTTGAGGCTGCGAAGATACACCCTCGGTTGAAAACTAGATTGAATAACTTCAATAGACAGTTTGAGTCGACGGATAAATCTGACGATGACTATGTTCCAATTAGGCCTGAATGGACAACTGTTGACAGGGTCCTTGCTAGCAGGTATGTGGGTTAATCTGACAAACTAATAAATTTACATTAATGAGGTTCAGTCATCATAGTTATTGTTTATGGCGTTTATCCTGAGATCAGGCAGTTACCAGAATATGAAGCTGTCATTGGACTGTATCACATTTATTCCATAATGTATCATGTTATTGCCCTGAGTCAAATACTCAAATGACAATAGCATTCTTCAATCATAGTGATATCTTTACGATGGTCTCAGTAATCCGAACGTGTCACGTTTTGTCTTCCTCCCATGTATCCATGCATTTCCATTTTGCAAAGCTCAACTGATATCTTGATATTTGTAACATCGTTTCGTATTTTGTGAACAGAAAAAACTCTAGTGGTGAAAGGGAGTACTATGTGAAATGGAAGGAACTTTCATACGATGAATGCACATGGGAAAGTGAGTCTGACATCTCAGTGTTTCAACCTCAGATTGAGCGCTACAATGAGATTCTGTCCAGGCGCAAGAAATCTACTGACAAGAGTAAGAATGCCGATCGTGCGATGCGTCATGCTGAACAGACCCCCGAGTTTCTTACTGGTGGTATGCTACTATTAAACATGAATTATTCTCATTTTTCTATTTAGTTGACTATATTGATGTAATGGGACATGTCTTCATGCTCGTTCTTTGAATCATTTTCTGGTTATTGAAGGCAAACTACACCCTTATCAGCTTGAAGGGTTAAACTTTCTGCGTTATTCATGGTCTATTAATAAACGTGTCATCCTTGGTGATGAGATGGGTCTTGGTAAGATACTTTTATAACAAGGATGCTAGTATTACCAACTTTTGTATTTATATGTTCAGAAATTGATGACAAAAAAAATGCAGGGAAAACAATACAAAGTATTGCTTTTCTGGCCTCTGTGTCTGAAGACAAGTTTGGTCCCCATCTAGTTGTTGCCCCTCTCTCAACCTTGCGAAATTGGGAGCGTGAATTTGCAACTTGGGCACCTCAAATGAATGTTGTACGTGGGTTGAACTAATTCGAAATACATTATTTGTATACTCCAGACAGATATATTTTTTTCTGACTTTTCTCCTCATTGTTGTCAGATTATGTATTTTGGATCTGGATCTTCTCGTGACATTATCAAGAAGTATGAATTTTACTATTCCAAAGATAATCCTAAGAAGCTGAAGAAAAATAAATCATCTTCATCTAATGATGAAAAGAAGCAGTCAAGAATAAAATTTGATGTCCTTTTGACATCTTATGAGATGATTAACATGGATTCTGCAGTCCTGAAAACTATAGAATGGGAGTGCATGGTAATTCTGTTTCTTCATTTTGTGGAGGCTATTTGCACTCTGATGTTTTTACTGACTTGTCCCTGATTATTAATGTTGCATCTTAGATTGTACTCTGATGTTTTTACTGACTTGTCCCCGATTACTAATGTTGCATCTTAGATTGTGGATGAGGGGCACCGCTTGAAGAACAAAGATTCAAAGTTGTTTGGTCTACTTAAAGATTATCATACTCAACATCGTGTTCTCTTAACGGGGACCCCGGTTCAGGTTACTACTCTACATTCAAACCATCATACTGTATTCCCGCACTTAAAACTATTTCTTGTTCATGCTCAAGGCTACTAGCAGTCTTGTTGAATTGCAATTACTATTTATCTAGAGGTTTCTCGGTGTTTAAGCTCAGATCGTTTATTGTCTGTGGTCTATATCCTTGTTTATTTGAGAGTATGCACACTTTCACCAGTGCTTATCATTGTCAATATATCTTCCATAGCAAGATACCTAAGGGGCTTAGTGTCCTAATAGGATATTAATTGTATATATCACCACATCGGTATGTGAACAAGATAAATGCACTTGTCTGAACATATCCGTTTTGTGAACATGAGTTAGGCACCAGAACATTGCGTGTTGAATAATATCTAAGGAACCCTGACACTGTTCTCACATATACACATGATTTTATAGCGCATCATTTACATTCATTTTTCATCCCGTTTGTTTGCACATGCTATTTTTTTCACTTGAAAACTTTTTTGATGCATGCTATTGTTTTCTTGTGACTTTATCCTGTGCATCTGAATTTGTTGTCCTGTCTTTTTTTTCTTCTTCTGCAGAATAACCTGGATGAGCTTTTCATGCTGATGCACTTCCTCGAGGGTGAAACTGTAAGATTAGCAGATTCTCCGCCACTTCCATTTTATATTTCAAAGTTGTTTGTTCCACTTAAAGATTTTCATGCTAAATTTGTTATTTTGTTTTGACACTAGCCCATTAGGCATTCTGTCTGTCCTATATTAAAATGTCTTGATTTTACTGTGGTCCATGATAGACTCTTTCCTAGCTTTTGGCATATGCTGACCAATCTTTTAATCTCCTATTGCATTTAATGTTATGTTCTATACTTCTATCCTGTAATGTTATGGCACTTACATTTGTAGTTTGGGAGTATATCTGATCTCCAAGAGGAGTTTAAGGATATCAACCAAGACAAGCAAGTCGAGAAGCTCCATGGAATGCTGAAGCCACACCTTCTTCGGAGTATGAATACATTTGATCGTTTCTTTCTGCTGGGCGTATGGTTTTTACTCATATCAATTAAATGATCTGTAAATGAGTTGGACTTAGCACTAGTTATTTAATCCTTTTTCATTGTCCTTGATTGTTGTACTGCCATTGATATCTGGAGTCAGAATGTTTCTTTGGTTTAGTCTATAATGGTCTGAATGGTGGCGCCAAAATTTCAGCCGATCTTTGCACACATTCTGATGTAATATGCATACCATGAAAATCCATAATCTTTGCATATTCATGTAATATGCGGGATCTGACAAAAATGGTACTCCCTCCGTTCCATATTAGTTGTCGCTGATTTATTACAAAGTTGTACTAAATCAGCAACAACTAATATGGAACGGAGGGAGTAATAAATACATATAAAAGAAACGTAGAAGTAGGTATATCATCAGATTTCTGTCTATTACATACTGAAATGATGTGGCATGGTTGTTCTTCCACTCTTTCTGTTACTGTGGCATATGTTTTGCAAATGTTACATGAGGTGCAGTATATCCTGAGTAGAATTAGTTTGGTAAACTCAAAAGTAAAGCTGCTGGAAGTAAGATATAAATCAAATTCTGTTTGAGTTTTTCTAACGGATGTAATTTCAACCTTGTTGCCTATGTGGTACAAACAGGATTCAAGAAAGATGTTATGAAGGAACTTCCTCCAAAAAAGGAGCTGATTTTACGAGTTGAGCTGACAAGCAAACAGAAAGAATACTACAAGGCAATTCTCACCAAGAACTACGCCGTGTTATCTCGTCGTGGTGGTGGACATGTAATAGTTGTAATTTTAATTTCCATTTTATGGTTTGTATCGGTCTATTCTGGATTGACAATTCATTGCTGTCTTATTACAGGTTTCCCTTATAAATGTCGTAATGGAGCTGCGCAAACTTTGTTGCCATGGATTCATGACGGATGAACCTGATACTGAGCCTGCGAGCCCAGAAGAAGGTTTAAGGTACTTGGTTGTTTGTTTGTTGAAGTCTGATTTTTTTCTTTATGCTCCAGATTTTCTGTTGTTGCTCCTTAAGATTTACTGCTGTCCTGGCGAAGTTCTTTCCATTTGTTTTGCACTTCTCTGAGTTCACTTCTTGGGCATTGCTGTTGTTCTTGTATCTAATGAATGATGTAATCTTATTTAATCATCAATAAAGTGCGCCAAGAGGTTTTCCTTAAAAAAAGTGTCAAACAGTCTGAGCTTTGACCTTTTATTTCACTTATTTTGTGCTTACAGATACCTGTTAGACATGGTGTCTATTAATCTGATCTTTTCATTTCACACGAGAACACATACGCGCTGGAGTTGTCCAATCTATCATAGACTTGTACTTTATCTTTCAATAGTATGTCATAAATAAAAATATACGTATATGCCAGCGAAAAATATGAGCAAATTTTACCAATTGCTTAGGTAGTCTACAGTCATCTTTTGTTCCAGCTAGAGTAAAACCTCTGTATAATCTGCTATAATGCTCATATGATGTTATTTATATGTCTAAGGTTCCTTTCAATTTGTTCCTATGTTAATTAGACTACTTAACTTTTGTCTAGATATCTTCCATCACTCAGTAAATCTACTGATCGAAATTTATGTTCTATATAGCATTAACTTTTGTTCCTTTAATTTTGCAGGAGGCTTTTAGATTCTTCTGGAAAGATGCAACTATTAGACAAGATGATGGTGAAGCTGAAAGAGCAGGGTCATAGAGTCCTTATCTATTCACAGTTCCAACATATGTTGGACTTACTGGAGGATTATTTAAGCTACAGGGTATTTTAACTATTTTCCCGTTGTATCAATTGTTAATTATTATGCTCGCTAGTTCATCTCATGTACCTTATTTTAAACATCACACATGTTTTAGAAATGGAGCTACGAACGTATTGATGGCAAGATAGGTGGCGCTGAAAGGCAGATACGAATAGATCGCTTCAATGCTAAGACTTCTACTAGGTTCTGCTTTCTTCTTTCTACTAGAGCTGGTGGCCTGGGTATAAATTTGGCAACGGCTGATACTGTAATTATCTATGACAGGTGAATCGATCTCCTTGTTTAAACAACAAAGTTCATATTCTGAAATCTTCTGTAACCTATATCTTACATTTACATACAGTGACTGGAATCCACACGCTGATCTACAAGCTATGGCAAGAGCCCATCGTTTAGGGCAGACTAGCAAGGTATCTGACCAAAGCTGTTTATGTCCTATTGAATTGTTTCTTTTTGTGTGTGCGCGCGCTGGTTCTTAGTCTTTTTCTAAATCTCGTCTTCCCTGCAGGTTATGATATATAGACTTGTTAGTCGAGGTACAATTGAGGAGCGAATGATGCAGCTTACAAAGAAAAAGATGATACTGGAGCACTTAGTTGTTGGGAGACTCACAAAGGCTAGTAATGTCAATCAGGTAACTGCATGGATTGCGATTCTAATGATCCATAGGCGTTAAGAAATATCATTTTTTTGAGCATTTATGGTTTTACTTAGATACAACTTCATGTCTATGACATCACACATTGACTAATTACGTGCTATCTTCTCTTACTGGTGTGACATGGACTGAAATGCAGAATCAAAGTCTCTATGGTGCATGTAGCACCTGGTTCCTATCGCGATCATTGCCTTATGTTACATTTCACATGGCCTACAAGCTTTGACAGCTGTTGCTACAATTGATGATTATCAAGCCCATTTAGATGTCGTCTCCTGTGTTTTTTTTATGCTTACCAAGTAACTGTTTTTGCGACACCTATCAATTAGCTTCTACTGGTATCAGATATGGTACTTAATTGCTTTTTGGCCACACCAGGTGCATACACTTGTGATTTACCTGATTTGAAACTGTGGTGATATGTGTGATTTCTTATTAGTTACTACTTGACGCATGTAAAAATTCGAATTGTTTTTGTTTCAAAATCATTCTGCATGTAGCTTAGATTATATGTTAGCTGGGGTGGGTGATCAGGCGATGCCGTGATGGACCTAAGTTTCTTTGTGAAGTGTTAATCAATGCTGTAGATAGTGTTCAATATGTTCGGAAATCTGGCCTTACTTGTTATATCTGTTTTTAAATGCCAAGTAAAAATCATCAATCTGTTCCCTTTTCCAGGAGGAGTTAGATGATATTATCCGGTATGGGTCAAAAGAACTTTTTGATGATGACGAGGATGAAGCTGGAAAGTCACGCCAAATACATTATGACGATGCTGCAATAGATAGGTAAGCACTTTCTTTGTTTTGAAAACAAATACTCCCTCTGTCCCAAATTACTTGCCGCAAAATTGGATAAAAATGGATGTATCTAGAATTAAAATATGTCTAAATACATCCATTTCTGCAACAAGTAATTTCCGACGGAGGGAGTATGCTGTAATAGTGTTCAATATGTTTGGAAATCTGGCTAAATTTCATACTCAAGCGCTGTACTGCTGTAGTAAAGGGCCAATTCATGCTTTGAGTCATCCTCTTCACAAGTAGAAATTCAGCAAATTGTTCACTTGTTTAGTCTCATTGTTTCATCTGAATTTCTTTATTTTCTTCTCCTTTTATAGTAATCTCACTTATTTCGTTCGAGCCGTCCTCTACGCAAAGCATGGATGCGTTTGGATCCAGAGCTAGTATACGTGAGCCATTGGCAAAGCATTGTGTTTGTTAGCACCAAAAAAAAATCTTGCTTTGCCAGGTGAGAGACGTGGGTCGGGGCCAGAAATCCCCAGCACACGATCTCATAAGCATCTGTGCTAAACGGCGAAACAACAGAATTGGGGCCAAGCAGACCCTGCATGACATTTTTTAGAGAACATACAAACAGGCGAACCCTATATGAAAATTGTCTCCGTTTATTTTAAAATGTTTTAGTGGAATTTTGCACTATATCTTTATGTGGTAAGAGTGCATTGCATTGGATGACAAATTCTTTGTTACTGGCTTCACAGGTTATTGGACCGTGACCAAGTCGACGAGGAAGAATATTTGGAAGATGAAGAAGATGACGAATTTCTGAAAGGTTTCAAGGTACCGAGGTGTTATCTCATTATTATAAGTATAAAGCATAGGGGGCCTCTTCATTTTAATTAGGATGTTCTTTTTCCCCGACTCAATTCTTCAAGTCCCAAAAAACACCCTCAAGGCCTCAACTTCAACACCATTCGCTTTGGCCACTCAAATCCTAAAACCAGTCAAAACACCCTCAAAACCAAGACCACCATGGTTTGGTTAATGTGGCGTCTACATGTACATGTTTCACTGACATGGTAGCCATATTCAACGTCCCGTTTATCCTTCTTCTTGTTCCTTAAGATGCCCCATCACATAGTCATGCATGCCGAGGCCAGGGCTGTGCCAGTTAGCATGGTGAAAACGACAAATAGAACAGCCTAGGGGAAAAGCGAACAGTTCGGATAATAAGAGTGAATACCTGGCAGTTTTGGGTCAGAGGTCTTCTCCGAACATGGAGAAAATTGAGGGCTGCAAAATGAACTTGCACCTTTGGATTAATCTCTTCAAATTATTTGCTATAATCTCTACTTTTATTGTCTGCTGGAAAAAGTACACATTACCCTTGAACTCGTCAAATTTTCTGATTTCAACCTTGAAATATGACATGGCTCCCTGATGCTTCACAGTGAGTACAGCTTCAAATGCTGTTTACGTTGCTGATGTTGTCCAGTGCTGCACAATAGATGGTTTGTTAGTTTAGGCTTAACCTGGATGTTTTGAAGAATTCAAGGGGCCAATATATACTTATCTTTATTTGTTACTTGCTTATGTGGTCATCTTATTGGGTAATGGCACACCATATCTTGTCTGTTTTGCACTAATATGTTCATTTCCAACCTAAGGAACTATAGCTGCCATCTGTCTGTCTTGAATTCTCCACCTTACTGTATTACTATTCATCTAACCACTGAGCGTCTTGGTGTGTGAGATAAGTAGATGGACTATTGTTTTTCTTACCATGTAAGGTGAAACGGTCTTGAAAATGGTGACATATAAATTTTATTAACCATTAGTTTTTATGTTTAGTCAATAAATTTGGTGGTTGTCAAAACCATCAAGAGATAAAGTGGGCATGCATTAAGTTTTTTTTTAAAAAAGTGGGCATGCATTAAGGAGGTGTTTGTTTCACAAATTTTTGCCCGTCACCTGTTTACACCTTAAAGGAAAAAACGTTTCTTGCGTTTGGAAACACCACACCGTAAACAGGTCCGCCCCAGTTATAGATCGATGCCGCTCACACCCCACCGGTAAAATGTTGCGGTACCGAGCCTACGACCCCCTCCTCCCCGCATGATTCCCCAATCCCCTTTGAGTCTGCGCCGGTGCCTCCCCAATCCCCTTTGAGTCTGCGCCGGTGCCTCCCCAATCCCCTTTGAGTCCGGCGCCGGTGCCTCCCCGATCCCCTTTGAGTTCCTGCGGAGATTGGAGCAGCCGGCGGCGCTTACGTTCGGGAAGGGCCGGCGGCTCTTGAGATTGGTGGCGGCCGGTGGCGCACAAGATCCCAGAGCCGGCGGCGCTTGATTTCGTGGACGGCTGGCGGCACTTGAAATCTGGGCGGAGCAAGGGCATAGTGATGGTAATCAATTCCTTTACCTGGACGTGAACCGAACGAACTTGCAAAAAGTTCATTACACCTCCTTAAGCGCTGTGATCTGATTACGTTAACATTACCATTTCTGTTGCCAAACACCTCCTAAGTTTTTTTTGTAAAAAGTGGGCATGCATTCACAATACCTGAACATTATATCAGCATGGTAGTTTTGCCATTGCCTTTAAAGTCTACTCGGGGGAGTGCTTTCCAAAGCATTCTGTAAATAATGTGCACAATGTCTCTTTCCGTTGCTTCATTCACATTTTCTCCACTAGCGTTCTGATTTTGGGGCATATGCTGCTAATAAGCACTAACTCTTGTGTTACTATGTGCCAGGTTGCGAACTTCGAGTACATAGATGAAGCTAAAGCTTTAGCAGCGAAAGAGGAGGCACGCAAAAAAGCGGAAGCTGAAGCCGCATCCAATAAAGCAAACTATTGGGAAGAATTATTGAAAGACAGATGCGTTGAGCAAGAAGTAGAAGAAATTGCTATGGGAAAAGGAAAAAGAAGCCGCAAGCAGGTAACCTTTCTATACTTGTCTTCATTAACTTTTTTATTTTTTCTTTAGATCCGCATTCTTACTGAAACCTTGCATTTATGTAAGATTTTATTGTTATTAAATTTATAGGTTATGGTGTTGCTTCTATGTAGTAGAACACATAGTAGACAGTTGCTATTGCAGCTAGAGCATCTCCATATTTCCATATGGAGTGTCCGTCCGGAAATATTCTCCCTCCATCTTCACACTCCAACAGACTATTCCATTACTATATTTTAACAATACCCTATGAAAAACAATGTTTTTGCAACGGTTATATTTGTAACTGCTTATTTCTGAATAGATGCCAAAAGCTTGACAAATGATCAAGTAATCTTCTTCTTCTCTGTTCTCTCTCCCATTTCCCTTGTTCTAAAATACCCCAATATCCTCCGTTTTCTATGGTCTCCCTTTATTTGTCACGAGTCATAACACCACCACCACTCCCCCTTCTTCTGGCCCGCACCTCATCCCGCTGTTCATCTTCTTGTGGTCATGCCCACTCTGACCAGCTCGTCCTCATCTCCCTCTCCTCCTTTCACCCTGACCAGCTTCCACCTCCCACCTTCACTCAGCGCACCTTGCTCCCCCTTCCCCCTTTCAGCCCACCCCCACCAGCTCATCATCCTCTCCAGGTTCCTCCTTCTGACAAGCAGCAGTGGCTGCCACCCATCCTCATCTACCGCTTCTGCTGTCTTGGTCCCGCGTGGCCATCATGCTTCCTCGTCCCCCACCTTCTGCCCCTCCTTCCCTGACCTCCTGTCCTTGCCTCGTCCCGCAGCCGTCACTGCTGGACAGCCAAGACATGCGGTGCCAGCAGCACGCCGCCGCCCTGATGCGCACATTGATGATGGCGGTGGCTCTGATGGCAAGGGAAGATGATGGTGACTGGGGCCACTCGACACCGGCTGCTGGTGGGTGACGGCGGGGGTAAAGAACCTTGAAAGAGGCCTGTGGAAAGGGAGGGCGTCAGCGGGGAAGAGCCACCAGGCAGCTCTGACTACAGGGCCCCCTCTCCTCCCAGCTGTTCCCTCCCCATGACTCGTCGGCATGGCTGAACTGCTTTACTGGGCCGGGCGGGCTTCTAGGTGACGGGTGAGCACAGCGGCGGCAAAGAAGTGCAGTGATGGGGGGAGCTGGCTGGACAGGGAACCTCATTTTGGTAGAGAAGAAGAGGAAATGTCGGGAGGGGAGGGGTGGTTGGTCATTGGCTAACCCAGGAGCACACGCTAGATTTGGGCCGCGTTCGGTTTCCCTCTGCTCCATGGCTCCACTCCCGGAGCGGTAGTTAAAATACTTGGAGCCATCAAACAGCTGCTCTGCAGATTCTAGAATTTGAAGGAGTTGGTGGACTGCCGAACGCGCCCTTGGCATGTGAGGAAGGGGATTTAGATCATTTAGATCTCTTGCACTTTTGAGGATGTTGGTTGTCTGTGAACGTCTCTGAGCCCCCCCCCCCCCCCCCCCCCCCCCCTCCAACCTGTTCATTTTCGTTGAAACTTGATATCTCACAAACTAGTAATTCCTATTGAGAAATTTGCAAATTATATGGATGCCATTTTGAATAAATTGGTAGTATCGTGCATATGCATATTAATCAATGAAATAGACTAATGAGCCCTTCTTTTCTTCTTGTATCATACATAGATGGCTGCTGCTGATGAGGATGATATTACTGGCCTGCACGAGTTAAGTTCTGAAGACGAGGATTACTCCTATGATGATGATGTGTCGGATAATGACACGAGTTTACCAGCAAATGTTTCTGGGAGGAAGGCTCAGTATTCTAAGAAAAACTCACGTAATGAAATTATATACAGTATATTCCGTGTTATCATTTTACTATTATTTATTGCTACTTATAAATATTGTTCTTTACCTCCGATACATCTTCACCAGGTAATGTAGATTCACTCCCTTTGATGGAGGGTGAAGGGCGTGCTTTAAAAGTTTATGGATTCAATCACGTTCAACGAACACAATTCCTACAGACACTCATGAGGTTAGTTCAAAATATGTACTTTTTTTTTCTTGTGATCTTTAGGTTAAGGTACTCACTGCTTTACCCTATATAACTGCATACATGCAAGCATTGTTATTGCTTTAGGTGACATGCTGATCGAACTAGAAGTTTTAGCCCCTTTCCTCCTTCCCCCCTCCCACTTACCGAGGAATATCATTATATAAAAATGATGTTAAAAAATATGCTATGTCGTCAAGCTTGGAAAAGTTCTAAATCCTTCTTTTGTGCACATGTTTGAATGACATGGTTTTTTGTTTGTTGTCTGCTTCCATGTTATGTTCTAACAGTTATCTTTGTACCCCAAAGAAGTATATTTTTGGTCCAGATTAAGTATCCTCATTTGTGCCTTGAGAACACCGTTTTATCTTTGTACCTGCAACGTTCTTATATTTCTTTATAGAGGGAGTACTAGTAGAAGAACATTAATGTGTGCCATGTTGTTTTTCATGGTCAATGATTTTTCCCATTCAACTTTGCAGGTATGGTTTTCAGAACTATGATTGGAAAGAGTATCTTCCTCGTTTGAAGGGGAAAAGTGTTGAGGAAATTCAGAGGTATGCCCTACTGTTATCTCAGTATTATTGATTACAAAGTATATTTGTTCAGGTGCCAGAATATAATTGGCATTCTTGTAAGCACAAGTTGGACTAATTATCTGTTATTTAAACCAGCAATGTTCTTTCTTACTTGTTCATTGGGATTGCCTGGGATATCTTAAACAAATATGATAATAAACATAAGAATTGGCTTCTGTCTACTTAAGTATATATTGACTCGTGATTCTGGATTTCTCTTCAGCTGACAACCATGCTTGTACCAACTTAAGCCTTGAAATGTCAATTTCGATGAGTGTCTGAAGCTCAAGTATCCGTTTTCGTGGATGATGCATAGTTCTGTACCTTTAGTATTATGATTCATGCATCACAGAAAGCTGTGCTGTAGTTCTGTGGCCATAGATGTTCTTTGTTGTAATCATGTTGGTACTGGAAAGCATAAGTATTTTTTTAATAATTTGATCATAGACATGTTTGCTCTAATGTTCCTATGGAATGTTGTGATGTTTGCCTTCTGCAAGCTATGTTACAAAAACCTTGGATAAGATTACTTGCAGTCAGAGAGACCTCATATGCCATTTCACAAAGTGAGCAAAATGGTGTAGTATTCCATGTTAAAAATTATTCTGGGCCAGTTTTGTTCCCTCTTTTTATTTGCTCTTTCTAGTTTTCACATTTAATTATTTCTGTAATATGAACCCTATCCATATTGGTTCTTGTAGATATGGTGAGCTTGTCATGGCCCATCTTGTAGAGGACACAAATGACTCACCAACCTATGCAGGTATATGCCGCTTAGTACCAATTTCATTTTCATTTATGCTTACTTTTAATCCCATATTCATAAATGTAGATGGTGTGCCGAAGGAAATGCGTGCTGATGAGACATTGGTCAGGCTAGCCAAAATATCACTTGTGGAGGAGAAGGTATATGTTCATAATATCATGCATTATGTGCTCAGCTTTACTTTAGGGCACTCTCTTGTATTGTTCGGGTTTAACTCCAAAACTAGACTATTTTTGGAGTATGTGGCTGAAACAATGAAGCTGTTTAGTCACAAATGAATAAATAAAACATGAAGTTGCTTTTATTTCTGTGGTGTTAAGCAAGCCCCATTAATTTAATGTAATATGGTCTGCATATGGTTTAAACAGCAGGATATCACATATTTTAAGGTATTGCATCAGTGTAAATACATATGCCTTGCTTTTACTGGCAATGCCAAATATATACTGCATCCTTATGTGTTCACACTTGATTGCTTAGGTTGCAATTAAGCCAATTTTTATGGAAAACGGTAACATTCTGTTGCATATATTTCAACTAAGCCAGTTATCGTTATTTGGTTCCAAATTATGACTGTCAACTACTCCCTCCGTCCCAAAATAAGTGTCTCAACCTTAGTACAGCTTTGCACTAGAGTTACTACAAAGTTGAGACACTTATTTTGGGACGGAGGGAGTATATTCTATATTTTGTAGTAGTATGTATGTGACAGTTGGTATTGGCAATTCGGCATCTAACCATTAAAAACAATTAAGAAATTATCGACTGCCCAAGCTCATAAGCCGTGAGTTGTGATTGGTTATAGCACAAACATGGTTCTTAGGATTCTTGGGTCGTGCTTCACCAGTTCACCGTGGTGAATTGGTTCTCACCATATTCCAGTCAAACTGTCAGTTTCCCTTTTTTACCTGGATTTTCGTGCAACTGCTCTAAACCCCTCTTTTAAAGTCATCTACTGCACTAAAAGGCTTACAATTGCATGCACCTGCCCTAAACCCCTCTTTTAAAGTCATCTACTGAAGTAAAAATTCTTACAATTGCATATAGTTAGTTTGTCAGATTTTTAATATGCAAGATCAAAATCATTTTTTTAGGATAAACATGTCAGGCCTAGCAGATAAACCAGGTTGCATATTTGGACTGAAATTTCAGTAGTTTACCTTGTTATGTATTTATGAAATGGCACTGTTCTTGATTGTTAGTTTACAAGCCAGGTAATTGTGTGATTTCTGAGATCCCTTGTCCTTGTAGATTTTAGAGAATAATATTACTTCAATACATGATTCTCTCGTCAATAACGTAGATAGCGATTGAACATTGTGCTGTTTTTATGGTTCCAGGTGGCTGCCATGGAGCAAGGAAAAATTACAAAACTCTTCCCCAACTACTTGATGTATGAATTTACTGGCTTATCAGGTGGAAGAATATGGAAAGGGGAACATGATCTACTGTTACTGAAAGCATTAATAAAGTATGCATCCATTTTATATGTCCTGTTTGTTACCATAAGTACTGTTCAGTATTCTATATGCCTCATGTAACTAGCCAATTGACCTGAGAACTATGGATTTTGCCTCAATATTATGAGACCTAGCTCAACCCAGCTGAGGTCTCAAGTCACCAGTCAGACTTCATGCTTTGTTTAAATGTTTTAAGTAAAGTATATATGGCAAGCACAAAAGGCAGTAATACACGTACCATAAAAAAACTACTACCTCTGTAAAGTAATACTCCCTCCGTTCCTAAATATTTGTCTTTCTAGACATTTCAAATGGACTACCACATACGGATGTATGTAGACATATTTTAGAGTGTAGATTCACTCATTTTGTTCGGTATGTAGTCACTTGTTGAAATATCTAGAAAGACAAATATTTAGGAACGAAGGGAGTATAAGACGTTTTAGACACTTGTATGTCTAAAATGTCTTATACTAGTTTACAGAGGGAGTACTTCATTGGTATATTTTTGTACTAATTGGCCAATTTGCTTGTATAATTATTTTCTTGTAAAGAACATAATCAGTCATTGGTGCAGTTGGCTTGCGTGCTTAACTTCACGCTACCCAGAGAGAGAGGGTTTGAGCCCTAGCTGGTTGCACTAGAGCATTTTTTCTCCTTTCTCAATTCTTATAGGAATGTAATTCTTTTTTCTCCTGGATTAAGAATTAAAGTATGAATTTTGCGCCCCTCAAAGTGAATGGTGTGTTTTAATACATTCATACTGCTTTGCTTCTGTTTTAATTAACGAAAAATGCATTATTCATCTTCTTTTTGTTTCTTTTTTGCACAAACATAGCTGGTGTACAATATAGCATATATGGTACTGATTTTGTTTTTTCTTTCATTAGGCACGGGTATGCCAGGTGGCAATACATATCAGATGACAGAGATAACGGGCTATTTGAAACTGCTCGACGGGAGCTTAATCTTCCTTCTGCTAATGAATTGATTAGTTCTCAGTCAAACAATGAGGCAAATGTTAGTGCGCGCACACATCAATTTCCTAACTAAAATCAGAAGGCTGTGAGCCATTTGATTTATTTTAATTGCATGCTTTTTCCAGGGAAATCTGGAAAGCACACAGGAAGTGCAGGTGAACCCAACGAGCTTATCTCAATACAGGGACATCCAGAGAAAGATTGTTGAGTTTATCAGAAAGAGATACCATATTCTGGAAAAATGCTTGGACATTGAATATGCCGTGGTATGGCGCATGATCTCTGTCGTAAACATACACTGGGACTAATCTTTGTTGTGCAGCAATTATTGAAGTCATATCTTTTGGTTTTGCAGATAAAAACAAATACTCCTGTTCCCGATGATCTTACTGAACAAAATGTTCCTATGGGACATAGCCCAGCTGTTCCAGATATCAGTGAAGTGTTGAGAGAACTTCCCCCTCTTGTACCAATTTGTAAGTGATCTTTCTCTTAATTTTCTTATCTATGCAGATATGCCTGTGTTTGCACACCTGTCTTTAGTTATCACATGTATTCTAAGGTTTGTATGTAAGGTTTGTGTTCTTGGACTAGCCTGGGATCTTAGCAGTATATAGGTAGTTCTCTCGGTGGACTTGTAAATTGTATTTGACTGTTCGGTGCTCTTGCTAGTGTTCGTATTTTTAGCCTTGTATCATCACTGGATTTGTGGCAACTCCTCAACTCTGTTTACCTCTGTTGGTTCAGGATGTTCCCCTGTCTATTGTTGCCTTACAGCTATAGTGTGTGGTGATACTTAAATAGATGCCATTTTATTTTACTGTATATTCCGTGAGTTAATGTCCATTGCTTATTCGTTAAGTGTGTCCCTCTTTCCAGCTGCCAAAGAAGTGGCTTCTGATGGCTCAACTGACCAGGCACACCTTTCCCATCTTTACAACAAGGTACCTAATGAAGCAAGTGTTCACGAGCTAACGACCTAACATGCCTATTCCCCTTTCAAAGTGTATAGTTTCCTTGACTGACCGTTGTCTTTATGCTCGCAGATGTGCGGTGTGCTTGAGGACAGCGGCCCACGTGCACTCAATTCGTTCTGTGGTGACAAGGCAGCCTCTGCGAGTCTAGCCAACAGCCTCCATCAGTTTGAGAAAGTATGCGAGGACGTTGATCGGGTCTTGAGAGTCCAAGAGAACGGTGCTGCTACCCCCAAAGAACAAGTGGTAGATGCCAGCGTCGAAGAAGCCAAGGCTCCACAAGTGCCTTCACAAGATGCAGGCGTTGTGGCGGCGAACGGTGTCGGGCCTTCGACGGTAAAGCCGGAGGACAAAATGGAAATCGATGGTTGATGTTTAGGGATAAGAACTGTATCGGACCCCCTCTTCAGTTTAGTTGCTAAACTGGTTCTAGTCTACCAGTAGTCAGTACTAATGATTACCTATACCAAATTTTCCTGTCCCGTATGCTTGCGTTGTTTTATTGAGACTTTGAGAGGCTACCGTTGTTTATGGTGTACTCTGTTGCTCGTCAGGTTGTAAGCTGTATCCCTCTGCGCACGCAATCCAAAGAGCACAACTCTACTCGCGCTCTTCAGATTGCAGGATTGTGGCAAGGGAAAAATAAGTCTTATCCTTTTCGAGAACCTTTAGCAATACAAAGACGCGCTCCCTCTCTCCTGTCTTATACTCTATCTGTTCCATATAGTGCATCTAGATTTTTTGAAAAATCAAACCTCACCAACTTTGACTAAGTTTATGAAGAAAAATATTAACATCCAGAATACCAAACATATATCATTAGATTCATTATAAGACAGCTCCATATTTTATATATTTGCTATTGTAAATAGAAATAATGTTCTCTATAAACTTGGTTAAAGTTTGTAAAGACTTTTTAAAATATCTATACACACTACATTATGGAATGGAGGAAGTATTAGTTTAGGAAGTACTCCCTCCATTCTAAAATATAAGACCATTTTTGACACTTAGTATGGGCAACTCTCGAAAAACACTTAGTTTGAGCAAATTCATGTTTGTGTTCTATGTAGAACACACTGTTTTAAAAGCATGTGTCTCAATACTCCTTAGTTTTAAATGTTAATTTGTGTAAATAAATTAGTGAAAAATACATCTTAACTCTTGTTGTTGCTTTCTGCTCCAAAGAAAATCCATTTTCAGTCTAAAAAGAGCATCATAATCTATTCCTCAGTGTTGTGGAGTCTCTTGTCTGGTCGTGTGGGCGGCAGTGTCCTCGGCTCGTACGGACCGCGGCCCTGAGGCCGGTGAGGAAGTTGGAGCGGCGGTTTTGGAGAGTGGTGTGGGGTGCTGGATTTGGTCGTGTGGGCGGTAGAGTCGTTAGCTTGGGTGGAGCACGGCCTCGGGGCTGGTCAGAGTGGCAGCTCTAGGTCGAGCGTTAAGGTGTCAACTTTGGTCGCTTGGCCGGCGGATTTGTCGGCTCATTTGGTAGGCTGGTGGGTTTTGTTGTATCGAGGCCAGTTTCTTTTTATAAACAACCTAAGAGCAACTCCAACGGGGTGACCCATTTCGTCCGCGGGTGTTCGTTTGGATCCGCACGGACACAAAAGTCGGCCCAACACGCCAACCCAAATGGACGCGTGTCCGCTTTTCATTTGCGGATGACCCATTCCCGGTCCATTTTTGAACCGGATTTGCGTCGGCGCGCACATGAGACAGACGCGCGCACGCTCGCCTTCTCCTCCCCCCGGGCCCGCTGGTCGGTGGCATATTGGCCTCTCCCCATCCAACAGCAAACCCTCGCCCGCTTCCTTCGTCGCTGACGCCATCGCCCATTTTTTCCGGTGACTCTGCCAGCTGCCGGCGCCGCAACATCCGCTCAGCAACGCCACCACCTTCCACGTCGCCCGCCACCGCCGTCTTGCCGCCGGGGAACCTACAGTTTCCTTGTTGGGAAACGTAGTAATTTCAAAAAAATTCCCACGCACACGCAAGATCATGGTGATGCATAGCAACGAGAGGGGGGAGTGTTGTCCACGTACCCTCGTAGACCGTAAGCGGAAGCGTGATGACAACGTGGTTGATGTAGTCGTACGTCTTCACGATCGACCGATCCTAGTACCGAACGTACGACACCTCCGCGATGTGCACATGTTCGGCTCGGTGACGTCCCACGAACTCACGATCCAGTAGAGCTTCGAGGGAGAGCTTCGTCAGCATGACGGCGTGATGACGGTGATGATGAAGTTACTGGTGCAGAGCTTCGCCTAAACACTGCAACGATATGACCGAGGTGGAATATGGTGGAAGGGGGCACCGCACACGGCTTGGAACAATCAACTTGTGTCTCCTAGGGTGCCCCCTGCCCCCATATATAAAGGAGAAAGGGGGAGGCCGGCCGGCCCTAGTGGCACCCAAGGAGAGGAGGAATCCTCCTCCTAGTAGGAGTAGGATTCATCCTTTCCTAGTCCTACTAGGAAGGGGGAAGGGGGAAGGAAAGAGAGGGAAAGGGAGAGGGAAAGAGGGGCCGCGCCCCCCTCTCCTAGTCCTATCCGGACTCCCCTTGGGGGGGGGGGGTCACCTCCTGGGGTGCTGCCCTCTCTCTCCGCTAAGGCCCATTAAGGCCCAATACTTCCCCGGGGGGTTCCGGTAACCCCTCCGGCACTCCGGTTTTCTCCGAAATCACCCGGAACACTTCCGGTGTCCGAATATAGCCGTCCAATATATCGATTTTTATGTCTCGACCATTTCGAGACTCCTCGTCATGTCCATGATCATCCGGGACTTCGAACTACCTTCGGTAAATCAAAACACATAAACTCATAATACTGATCGTCACCGAACGCTAAGCGTGCGAACCCTACGGGTTCGAGAACTATGTAGACATGACCGAGACTCATCTTCGGTCAATAACCACAATAGCGGAACCTGGATGCTCATATTGGTTCCTACATATTCTACGAAGATCTTTATTGGTCAAACCGCATAACAGCATACGTTGTTCCCTTTGTCATCGGTATGTTACTTGCCCGATATTTGATCGTCGGTATCTCAATACCTAGTTCAATCTCGTTACCGGCAAGTCTCTTTACCCGTTCCGTAATGCATCATCCGGCAACTAACTCATTAGTCACATTGCTTGCAAGGCTTATAGTGACGTGCATTACCGAGGGCCCAGAGATGCCTCTCCGACAATCGGAGTGACAAATCCTAATCTTGATCTATGCCAACTCAACAAGTACCATCGGAGACACCTGTAGAGCACCTTTATGATCACCCAGTTACGTTGTGACGTTTGGTAGCACATAAAGTGTTCCTCAGGTATTCGGGAGTTGCATAATCTCATAGTCATAGGAACATGTATAAGTCATGAAGAAAGCAATAGCAACAAACTAAACGATCATCGTGCTAAGCTAACGGATGGGTCAAGTCAATCACATCATTATCTAATGATGTGATCCTGTTAATCAAATGACAACTCATGTCTATGGTCAGGAAACATAACCATCATTGATTCAATGAGCTAGTCAAGTAGAGGCATACTAGTGACACTCTGTTTGTCTATGTATTCACACATGTACTAAGTTTCCGGTTAATACAATTCTAGCATGAATAATAAACATTTGCCATGATATAAGGAAATATAAACAACTTTATTATTGTCTCTAGGGCATATTTCCTTCAGTCTCCCACTTGCACTAGAGTCAATAATCTAGATTACACAATAATGATTCTAACACCCATGGAGTCTTGGTGCTGATCATGTTTTGCTCGTGAGAGAGGCTTAGTCAACGGGTCTGCAACATTCATATCCGTATGTATCCTGCAAATCTCTATGTCTCCCTCCTTGACTTGATCGTGGATGGAATTGAAGCGTCTCTTGATGTGCTTGGTTCTCTTGTGAAATCTGGATTCCTTTGCCAAGACAATTGCACTAGTATTGTCACAAAAGATTTTCATTGGACTCGATGCACTAGGTATGACACCTAGATCAGATATGAACTCCTTCATCCAGACTCCTTCATTTGCTGCTTCCAAAGCAGCTATGTACTCCGCTTCACACGTAGATCCCGCCACAACGCTCTGCTTGGAACTGCACCAACTGACAGCTCCACCATTTAATAAAAACACGTATCCGGTTTATCACTTAGAGTCATCCGGATCAGTGTCAAAGCTTGCATCGACGTAACCGTTTATGACGAGCTCTTTTTCACCTCCATATACGAGAAACATATCCTTATTCATTTTCAGGTATTTCAAGATATTCTTGACTGCTGTCCAGTGATCCACTCCTGGATTACTTTGGTACCTCCCTGCTAAACTGATAGCAAGGCACACATCAGGTCTGGTACACAACATTGCATACATGATAGAGCCTATGACTGATGCACAGGGAACACCTTTCATTTTCTCTCTATCTTCTGCATTGGTCGGGCATTGAGTTTGATTCAACTTCACACCTTGTAACACATGCAAGAACCCTTTCTTTGCTTGATCCATTTTGAACCTTTTCAAAAATTTATCAAGGTATGTGCTCTATGAAAGTCCAATTAAGCGTCTTGATCTATCTCTATAGATCTTGATGCCTAATATATAAGCAGCTTCACTGAGGTCTTTCATTGAAAAACTTTTATTCAAGTATCTTTTTATGCTATCCAGAAATTCTATATCAATTCCAATCAACAATATGTCATCCACATATAATATTAGAAATGCTACAGAGCTCCCACTCACTTTTTTTTGTAAATACAGACTTCTCTAAAAGTCTGTATAAAACCATATGCTTTGATCACACTATCAAAACGTTTATTCCAACTCCGAGATGCTTGCACCAATCCATAAATGGATCGCTGGAGTTTGCACACTTTGTTAGCATCCTTTGGATTGATAAAACCTTTGGGTTGCATCATATACAACTCTTCTTCCAGAAATCCATTCAGGAATGCAGTCTTTACATCCATTTGCCAAATTTCATAACCATAAAATGCAGCAATTGCTAACATGATTCGGACCGACTTAAGCATCGCTACGGGTGAGAAAGTCTCATCGTAGTCAACTCCTTGAACTTGTCGAAAACCTTTCGCAACAAGTCGAGCTTTGTAGACAATAACATTACCGTCAGCGTCTGTCTTTTTCTTGAAGATCCATTTATTCTCGATGGCTTGCCGATCATCGGGCAAGTCAACTGAAGTCCACACTTTGTTCTCATACATGGATCCCATCTCAGATTTCATGGCCTCAAGCCATTTTGCGGAATCTGGGCTCATCATCACTTCCTCATAGTTTGTAGGTTTGTCATGGTAAAGTAAGATGACCTCCAGAACATGATTACCGTACCACTCTGGTGCGGATCTTACTCTGGTTGACCTACGAGGTTCAGTAGTAACTTGATCTGAAGTTACATGATCATCTTCATTAGCTTCCTCACTAATTGGTGTAGGAGTCACAGGAACAGATTTCTGTGATGAACTACTTTCCAATAAGGGAACATGTACAATTACCTCATCAAGTTCTACTTTCCTCCCACTCACTTCTTTTGAGAGACACTCCTTCTCTAGAAAGGATCCATTCTTAGCAACGAATATCTTGCCTTCGGATCTGTGATAGAAGGTGTACCCAACAATCTCCTTTGGGTATCCTATGAAGACACATTTCTTCGATTTGGGTTCGAGCTTATCAGGTTGAAGTTTCTTCACATACGCATTGCAACCCCAAATTTTAAGAAACGACAACTTTGGTTTCTTGCCAAACCATAGTTCATAAGGAGTAGTCTCAATGGATTTCGATGGTGCCCTATTTAACATGAATGCAGCTGTTTGATACATCTCCGTCGTATCTATAATTTTTGATTGTTCCATGCCAATATTCTACAACTTTCATATACTTTTGGCAACTTTTTATACTATTTTTGGGACTAACATATTGATCCAGTGCCCAGTGCCAGTTCCTGTTTGTTGCATGTTTTTTGTTTCACAGAAAATCCATATCAAACGGAGTCCAAACGGGATAAAAACTGACGGAGATTTTTTTGGAATATATGTGAATTTTGGGAAGTGAAATCAACGCGAGACGATGCTCGAGGGTCCCACGAGGCAGGGGGCGCGCCCCAGGGGGCAGGCGCACCCCTGACCCTCGTGGACACCCCGTAAGGCGGTTGTTTCCCTTCTTTCGCCGCAACAAAGCTAATATTAGGATAAAAATCGTGTCCAAATTTCAGCCCAATCGGAGTTACGGATCTCCGGGAATATAAGAAATGGTGAAAGGGCAGAATCTGGAACGCAGAAACAGAGAGAGACAGAGAGGCAGATCCAATCTCGGAGGGGCTCTCGCCCCTCCCATGCCATGGAGATCAAGGACCAGACGGGAAACCCTTCTCCCATCTAGGGGGAAGGTCAAGGAAGAAGAAGAAGGAGGGGGCCCCTCTCCCCCTCTCTCCCGGTGGCGCCGGAACGCCGCCGGGGCCATCCTCATCACCGCAATCTACACCAACAACTTCACCGCCCTCATCACCAACTCTTCCCCCCTCTATGAAGCGATGTAACCCCTCTTTTACCTGCTGTAATCTCTACTTAAACATGGTGCTCAATGCTATATATTATTTCCCAATGATGTATGGCTATCCTACGATGTTTGAGTAAATCCGTTTTGTCCTATGGGTTAATTGATGATCGTGATTGGTTTGAGTTGCATGTTTTATTATTAGTGCTGTCCTATGGTGCTCTCCGTGTCGCGCAAGCGTGAGGGATCCTCGCTGTAGGGTTTGCAATATGTTCATGATTTGCTTATGGTGGGTGATGTGAGTGACAGAAGCACAGACCCGAGTAAGTAGGTTGTTTGCGTATGGGAGTAAAGAGGACTTGATGCCTTATAATGCTATGGTTGGGTTTTACCTTAATGATCTTTACTAGTTGCAGATGCTTGCTAGAGTTCCAATCATAAGTGCATATGATCCAAGAAGAGAAAGTATGTTAGCTTATGCCTCTCCCTCAAATAAAATTATAATAATGATTACCAGTCTAGTTATCGGTTGCCTAGGGACAAATAACTTTCTCGTGACAAAAAGCTCTTTACTAAAACTAACTTACTTGTGTCTTTATCTAAACAGCCCCTAGCTTTTATTACATGCTCTTTATTATCTTGAAAACCTATCCTATCACACCTACAAAGTACTTCTAGTTTCATACTTGTTCTAGGTAAGGCGAACGTTAAGCGTGCGTAGAGTTGTATCAGTGGTCGATAGAACTTGAGGGAATATTTGTTCTACCTTTAGCTCCTCTTTGGGTTTGACACTCTTACTTATCGAAAGAGGCTACAATTGATCCCCTATACTTGTGGGTTATCACTATCTCTAAAGCATAACCCCAAAACGATAGCGGTAAATCAGTAAGAGACATCATAGATCGTGTTGGGGAACGTAGTAATTTCAAAAAAAATTCTACGCACAGACATGATCATGGTGATGCATAGCAACGAGAGGGGAGAGTGTGTCCACGTACCCTCGTAGACCGAATGCGGAAGCGTTAGCACAACGCGGTTGATGTAGTCATACGTCTTCACGATCCGACCGATCCAAGTACCGAATGCACGGCACCTCCGAGTTCTGCACACGTTCAACTCGATGACGTCCCGCGAGCTCCGATCCAGCAAAGCTTCATAGGAGAGTTTCGTCAGCACGATGGCGTGGTGACGATGATGATGATGCTATCGATGCAGGGCTTCGCCTAAGCACCGCTACGATATGATCGAGGTGGATTATGGTGGAGGGGGGCACCGCACACGGCTAAGAGATCAATGAGCAATTTTTGTGTCTCCAAGGGGTGCCCCTCTCCCCGTATATAAAGAAGTGGAGGAGGGAGAGGGCCGGCCCTCTCTATGGTGCGCCCTAGGGGAGTCCAACTCCCACCGGGAGTAGGATTCCCCCTTTCCTAGTAGAACTAGGAGCCCTTCCAAGTAGTAGGAGTAGGAGAGAAGGAAAGGGAAAAGAGAAGAGAAGGAAGGAGGGGGCGTCGCCCCTCCCCCTAGTCCAATTTGTACTAGGCCTTGGGGGGGGGCGCAACCTCTCCTATCTCTTTCTCCTAAAGCCCAATAAGGCCCATCTACTCCCTGGCGAATTCCCGTAACTCTTCGGTACTCCAAAAAATACCCGAATCACTCAAAACCTTTCTGATGTCCGAATATAGTTGTCCAATATATCGATCTTTACATCTCGACCATTTCAATACTCCTCGTCATGTCCCGGATCTCATCCGGGACTCCGAACTACCTTCGGTACATAAAAACACAAAAACTCATAATACCGATCGTCACTGAACTTTAAGCGTGCGGACCCTACGGGTTCGAGAACTATGTAGACATGACCGAGACACATCTCCGGTCAATAACCAATAGCGGAACCTGGATGCTCATATTGGCTCCCACATATTCTACGAAGATCTTTATCGGTCAAACCGCATAACAGCATACATTGTTCCCTTTGTCATCGGTATGTTACTTGCCCGAGATTCGATTGTCGGTATCTCAATACCTAGTTCAATCTTGTTACCGGCAAGTATCTTTACTCGTTCCGTAATACATCATCCCGTAACTAACTCATTAGTTACAATGCTTGCAAGGTTTATAGTGATGCGCATTACCGAGTGGGCTAGAGATACCTCTCCGACAATCGGAGTGACAAATCCTAATCTCGAAATACACCAACTCAACAAGTACCTTTGGAGACACCTGTAGAGCACCTTTATAATCACCCAGTTACGTTGTGACGTTTGGTAGCACACAAAGTGTTCCTCCGGTAAACGGGAGTTGCATAATCTCATAGTCATAGGAACATGTATAAGTCATGAAGAAAGCAATAGCAACATACTAAACGATCAAGTGCTAAGCTAACGGAATGGGTCAAGTCAATCACATCATTCTCCTAATGATGTGATCCCGTTAATCAAATGACAACTCATATCTATGGCTAGGAAACATAACCATCTTTGATCAATGAGCTAGTCAAGTAGAGGCATACTAGTGGCACTTTGTTTGTCTATGTATTCACACATGTACTAAGTTTCCGGTTGATACAATTCTAGCATGAATAATAAACATTTATCATGATATAAGGAAATACTAATAAAAACTTTATTATTGCCTCTAGGGCATATTTCCTTCAGATCGCACCATATCTAGTAAAGTACGATTACGACGTTCGGACACACCATTACGTTGTGGTGTTCTGGGTGGCGTGAGTTGTGAAACTATTCCACATTGTTTTAAATGAAGACCAAACTCGTAACTCAAATATTCTCCTCCACAATCAGATTCTAGAAACTTTATTTTCTTGTTATGATGATTTTCCACTTCACTCTGAAATTCTTTGAACTTTTCAAATGTTTGAGACTTATGTTTCATTAAGCAGATATACTCGTATCTGCTCAAATCATCTGTGAAGGTGAGAAAATAACAATACCCGCTGCGAGCCTCCACATTCATCGGACCACACACATCAGTATGTATGATTTCCAAAAAATCTATTGCTCGCTCCATTGTTCCGGAGAACGGAATTTTAGTCATCTTGCCCATTAGGCATGGTTCGCAAGTACCAAGTGATTCATAATCAAGTGATTCCAAAAGTCCATTGGAATGGAGTTTATTCATGCGCTTTACACCAATATGACCCAAACGGTAGTGTCACAAATAAGTTGCACTATCATTATCAACTCTGCATCTTTTGGCTCCAATATTATGAATATGTGTATCACTACTATCGAGATTTAATATAAACAGACCACTCTTCAAGGGTGCATGACCATAAAAGATATTACTCATATAAATAGAACAACCATTATTCTCTGATTTAAATGAATAACTGTCTCGCATCAAACAAGATCTAGATATAATGTTCATGCTCAACGCTGGCACCAAATAACAATTATTCAGGTCTAATACTAATCCCAAAGGTAGATGTAGAGGTAGTGTGCTGACTATGATCACATCGACTTTGGAACCATTTCCCACGCGCATCGTCACCTCGTCCTTAGCTAATCTTCGCTTAATCCGTAGTCCCTGTTTCGAGTTGCAAATATTAGCAACAGAACCAGTATCAAATACCCAGGCACTACTGCGAGCATTAGTAAGGTACACATCAATAACATGTATATCACATATACCTTTGTTCACCTTGCCATCCTTCATATCCGCCAAATACTTGGGGCAGTTTCGCTTCCAGTGACCAGTCCCTTTGTAGTAGAAGCACTCAGTCTCAGGCTTAGGTCCAGACTTGGGTTTCTTCACTTGAGTAGCAACTTGTTTGTCGTTCTTCTTGAAGTTCCTCTTCTTCCCTTTGCCCTTTTTCTTGAAACTAGTGGTCTTGTTGACCATCAACACTTGATGCTCCTTCTTGATTTCTACCTCCGCAGCCTTTAGCATTGCGAAGAGCTCGGGAATTGTCTTATCCATCCCTTGCATGTTATAGTTCATCACGAAGCTTTTGTAGCTTGATGGCAGTGATTGAAGAATTCTGTCGATGACACTATCATCCGGAAGATTAACTCCCAGTTGAATCAAGTGATTGTTATACCCAGACATTTTGAGTATATATGTTCACTGACAGAACTATTCTCCTCCATCTTGCAGCTATAGAACTTATTGGAGACTTCATATCTCTCAATCCGGGCATTTGCTTGAAATATTAACTTCAACTCCTGGAACATCTCATATGCTCTATGACGTTCAAAACGTCGTTGAAGTCCCGGTTCTAAGCCGTAAAGCATGACACACTGAACTATCGAGTATTCATTACCTTTGCTCTGCCAGACATTCATAACATCTGGTGTTGCTCCTGCAATAGGTTTGGCACCTAGCGGTGCTTCCAGGACGTAATTCTTCTGTGCAGCAATGAGGATAATCCTCAAGTTACGGACCCAGTCCGTGTAGTTGCTACCATCATCTTTCAACTTAGCTTTCTCTAGGAACACATTAAAATTCAACGGAACAACAACACGGGCCATCTATCTACAACAACATAGACATGCAAAATACTATCAGGTACTAAGTTCATGATAAATTAAAGTTCAATTAATCAAATTACTTAAGAACTCCTACTTAGATAGACATCCCTCTAATCATCTAAGTGATCACGTGATCCATATCAACTAAACCATGTCCGATCATCAGGTGAGATGGAGTAGTTTTCAATGGTGAACATCACTATGTTGATCATATCTACTATATGATTCACGCTTGACCTTTCGGTCTCAATGTTCCGAGGCCATATCTGCATATGCTAGGCTCATCAAGTTTAACCCAAGTATTCTGCATGTGCAAAACTGGCTTGCACCCATTGTATGTGAACGTAGAGCTTATCACACCCGATCATCATCTTATAATGCTACTGTCGATCTAAGCAAAATAAGATGCATAAAGGATAAACATCACATGCAATCAATATAAGTGATATGTGATACGTCTCCAACGTATCTATAATTTATGAAGTATTCATGCTATTATATTATCTATTTTGGATGTTTATGGGCTTTACTAAACACTTTTATATTACTTTTGGGACTAACCTATTAACCGGAGGCCCAGCCCAAATTGTTGTTTTCTTGCCTATTCCAGTGTTTCGAAGAAAAGGAATATCAAACGGAGTCCAAACGGAATGAAACCTTCGGGAGAGTTATTTTTGGAACGGAAGCAATCCAGGAGACTTGGAGTAGACGTCAGGGAAGCTTCGAGGAGGCCATGAGGCAGGGAGGCGCGCCCCCACCCTCATGGGCCCCTCATGGCTCCCCTGACCGACTTCTTTCACCTATATATGTCCATATACCCTAAAACATCGAGGAGCAGAATATATTGGGAGTTCCGCCGCCGCAAGCCTCCGTAGCCACCGAAAACCAATCTAGACCCATTCCGGCACCCTGCCGGAGGGGGGAAGCCCTCTCCGGTGGCCATCTTCATCATCCTGACGCTCTCCATGACGAGGAGGGAGTAGTTCACCCTCGGGGCTGAGGGTATGTACCAATAGCTATGTGTTTGATCTCTCTCTCTCTCTCGTGTTCTTGATTCGGCACGATCTTGATGTACCGCGAGCTTTGCTATTATAGTTGGATCTTATGATGTTTCTCCCCCTCTACTCTCTTGTGATGAATTGAGTTTTCCCTTTGAAGTTATCTTATTGGATTGAGTCTTTAAGGATTTGAGAACACTTGATGTATGTCTTGCATGTGCTTATCTGTGGTGACAATGGGATATCACGTGATCCACTTGATGTATGTTTTGGTGATCAACTTGCGAGTTCCGTGACCTCGTGAACTTATGCATAGGGGTTGGCACACGTTTTCGTCTTGACTCTCCGGTAGAAGCTTTGGGGCACTCTTTGAAGTTCTTTGTGTTGGTTGAATAGATGAATCTAAGATTGTGTGATGCATATCGTATAATCATACCCACGGATACTTGAGGTGACATTGGAGTATCTAGGTGACATTAGGGTTTTGGTTAATTTGTGTCTTAAGGTGTTATTCTAGTACGAACTCTATGATAGATTGAACGGAAAGAATAGCTTCGTGTTATTTTACCACGGACTCTTGAATAGATCGATCAGAAAGGATAACTTTGAGGTGGTTTCGTACCCTACAATAATCTCTTCGTTTGTTCTCCGCTATTAGTGATTTTGGAGTGACTCTTTGTTGCATGTTGAGGGATAGTTATATGATCCACTTATGTTATTATTGTTGAGAGAACTTGCACTAGTGAAAGTATGAACCCTAAGCCTTGTTTCCTAGCATTGCAATACCGTCTTTGCTCACTTTTATCATTAGTTACCTTGCTGTTTTTATATTTTAAGATTACAAAAACCTATATCTACCATCCATATTGCACTTGTATTACCATCTCTTCGCCGAACTAGGGCACCTATACAATTTACCATTGTATTGGGTGTGTTGGGGACACAAGAGACTCTTTGTTATTTGGTTGCAGGGTTGTTTGAGAGAGACCATCTGCATCCTACGCCTCCCACGGATTGATAAACCTTAGGTCATCCACTTGAGGGAAATTTGCTACTGTCCTACAAACCTCTGTACTTGGAGGCCCAACAACGTCTACAAGAAGAAGGTTGTGTAGTAGACATCAAGCTCTTTTCTGGCGTCGTTGCCGGGGGGTGAGTGCTTGAAGGTATATCTTTAGATCTTGCAATTGAATCTTTTAGTTTCTTGTTTTATCACTAGTTTAGTTTATAAAAGAAAACTACAAAAAATGGAATTGAGGGCACCTCATATGCTTCATATTTTTAATATCTATCATGAAAATAAGGATTCCGATTACTGTGCCAAAGTGTTAGAAGAAGAATGTATTAAAATGTTTGGCACTAAATCTTTGGATGATGAGCATGATTGCAATGTTGTTAGTATGAATTCTTTGAATATCCATGATGCTAATGATATGCAAAGCCACAAGCTTGGGGATGCTATGTTTGATGAAGATGATATTTTTTGTCCCCCAAGTTTTGATGAGCAAATTTATTTTGATGATAGCATGCCTCATATTTATGATGATTATATTGATGAAAGTGGGTTTGGAAGAGTGTCAACTTTAGGAAGTAATGATCCCACTATTTTGGAGGGTGTTGAATCTTATTGTGATAATTATGAAAGTGGGTTTGGAGAGGTCATGACTTAAGTTAATGTTAATCCCACTATTTTGGAAGAGTGTCAACTTTGCATACTTGTAGATCATGAAAAGAATGCTTTATGTGATGGTTATATTGTTGAATTCATTCATGATGCTACTGAAAATTATTATGAGGGAGGAATATATGCTTGTAGGAGTTGCAATAATATCAAGTTTCCTCTCTATGTGTTGAAAATCTTGAAGTTATCCTTGTTTTACCTTCCTATGCAAGTTGATTCTTATTCCCACAAGTTGTTTGCTCACAAAATCCCTATGCATAGGAAGTGGGTTAGGCTTAAATGTGCTAGTCATATTCTTCATGATTCTCTCTTTATATTTCAATTCTTATCTTTTATGTGAGCATCATTGAATTCATCATGCCTAGCTAGGGGCGTTAAACGATAACGCTTGTTGGGAGGCAACCCAATTTTATTTTTGTTCCTTGCTTTTTGTTCCTGTTTAGTAATAAATAAATCATCTATCCTTTGTTATGATTGTGTTTTATATGTTTAATTAGTGTCTGTGACAAGTAGAACCATTGGGAAGACTTGGGGGAAGTTCTTGCGATCTTGCTGTAAAAAACAGAAACTTTAGCGCTCACGAGAATTGCTGCCATTTTTAGTGGAGAGTGCTATTTAGTTAATTATTTTTGTAGATGATTAATAGATAAATTACTCACGTCCAAAAATTTATTTTAGAATTTTTGGGGATCCATAAGTATACGTTTGATCCAGATTACTACAGACTGTTCTGTTTTTGACAGATTCTATTTTTCGTGTGTTGTTTGCTTATTTTGATGAATCTATGGCTAGTAATAGAGTTTATGAACCATAGAGAAGTTGGAATACAGTAGCTATTACACCAATATGAATTTAGAATGAGTTCACAACAGTACCTAAGTGGTGATTTATTTTCTTATACTAATGGAGCTTACGAGTTTTCTATTAAGTTTTGTGTTGTGAAGTTTTCAAGTTTTGGGTAAAGATTCGATGGACTATGGAATAAGGAGTGGCAAGAGCCCAAGCTTGGGGATGCCCAAGGCACCCCAAGGTAATATTCAAGGACAACCAAGAGCCAAAGCTTGGGGATGCCCTGGAAGGCATCCCCTCTTTCGTCTTCGTTCATCGCTTTTGAGATTTAGGGAGACCGTGATATGAGAGGAATTAAGAAGACACAAAATGTAACGCCCCGTATGTAACTTGCCATATTTGTATTCCAACTCTTGCCATTTTCAGCACTAAGTTATGATATTTCCCTCGTGGTTGGGTTTTGTCTTTGTTTTGCATTTTGTCCATGTCTTGCATCTCATATCATGTCATCATGTGCATCGCATTTGCATACGTGTTCGTCTCATGCATCCGAGCATTTTCCCCGTTGTCCGTTTTGCATTTCCGGTACTCCTATGTCCTCCGGCGTCCCCTTTTTCCACTTTTCGTGTGCGGACATTAAACTTTCTCGGATTGGACCGAGACTTGCCAAGCGGCCTTGGTATACCACCGGTAGACCGCCTGTCAAGTTTCATGCCATTTGGACTTTGTTTGATACTCCAACGGTTAACCGAGGAACCGTGAAGGCCTCGTGTGTGTTGCAGCCCAACACCTCTCCAAAGTGGCCCAAAACCCACCTAAACCCCCTCCATCATCTCGGTCGTTCAATCACGATCGCGTGTGTCGTGGTTTTGTCACGGCAGATGTCCTAGAGAAAGGACTTAGTCGTGGAGCCATCGCGACGGGTTAGCTTGAAGGGGTTAAAGCGGACACAAGGACGCAAGAGAGTTTATACTAGTTCGGCCCCTTCGAGGAAGGTAAAGCCTACGTCTAGTTGTGATGGAATTGATGGGGTTTCGATGACTAGGGAGCAAACAAGCTTCGCCTATGTCTCGAGTTGTTGTCTGTCCTTTAACCGCCGCCGGGTCATCCCCTTATATACATGGGTGACGCCTGCCAGTTCAGAGAATCCCAACACCGGTTCATACTCGTATCCGGGTTGGTCTCTCCTTGTTCCTAACTTATATTACAAGTATATGCACAAAGCTGATGTACGGCTACAGGTTGTAAACCGACTACGGGCCCTGGGCCTTTATCTGCCTCTTTGGGCTTTAACACCTTTGAACTACTGATGGAGTTAATCCGGCCCAGGTGGGCCGGTTTATGCCCAGTAGTAATATCCCCAACATTAGGCCCCAGATTGATTTGAACAGGTTCATGTCAATCCTTAGCAACAATCTTTGTCTTCAACATCTTCTTGTAGTTGTTGAACCGCCGTGACGTCATCTTCTCTGTTTGCTGTAAACCGGCGTGACATCATCTGTCATAAAGAAAACATCCATGATATCTTCTTGTTTAATAGATTCGCAATGACCGAGGTGACCGCCCTACTTCCAAAATCTGCGGTCCCTTGATTCCCGCGCCTGACATATGTCCTTTGCCTTATAAATAGGCCTGAAGGGTCATTTCTTTTCTTCCCTTCGCGCCCTTCCTCTTCGTCTTCCTCGCGTCGCCAGTCTCAGAGCTCCGCCGCCGCCGTCGTCTTCTGCATCACCCTTGGCCGCTGCATCAACTTGAACGCGCCAGAAAGCTGCGGCAACCTTCCGCGTTTTCCTCAGCTCTGGTAGGTCTTCTGTTCTTCTCAACATAGATCTGATCTAGGGCTTCGTGTTCTTGCGGTGTTCCTCACTTGTTCATACTCATGTACTAGCTCCTGGATGCACATGTAAACCCTTGCTTTGTGTAGCGGTAACTTTCAGTATCCGCCGCTAGTTTCCTGCCCAAAACCATAGATCTCACATATACTTCTGCTCATTGATTCAATACTGTTCTGCTTTGATCTTTGACTATTTTTCTTATTTTCTGAACTTGCTTCAGATCCAATGCCGTAATAAGATCTTGTGAAACCTGTTTCTGCATACTTAACCATCCGCAATCTCAATTGCTTCAATGTTTAGGTCAGGCGGTTTAACCTTATAGAAAATTTTCCAAACCGGTATATGCCATTAGTCCCCTTGTTGAACCGCTAGATGTTGGTTGCTTCATGAAACTCCGGTCTAAATAGATCTGCTTCCGGTTTAACATTGCACATATCAATGTACTTTGTAGATTTCATCATGGCCAAGCAAGTGTATGAGTGCAATTGGGTCCCTTCTCGCGTCACAGAGGATCAACTGGACGATTTAGTCCTGATTGGCGCCTTGGGCAGCAAAGACACCGTCCATTGGAGGGCTCCTGGCAAAGAATGCCCCCCACACCTCGAGAAGGAGAGGTTGTTGTTTTCGTAGACCACTTAGCCCGGGGTTTTAAACCGCCCGGTTCTAAATTCTACCGGGATGTTCTAGCTGATCTCCAACTCCATCCGCAAGACACTGGCCCCAACTCTGTTACAAATATGTGCCACTTCCAAGTGCTCTGTGAGGTGTTCTTTCAAGAGGAGCCCACAGTGGAATTATTCAGAGATCTTTTCCATCTAAACCGCCATACTGAGTTTACTGATGGCTCTAATACGGAGTTGGGTGGCATGGCGATTCAAAAAAGGAAAGAGGCCACATACCCTCACGCCAAGCTGCACAGTCACCCCAAGGAGTGGAATCAGACATGGTTCTACTGCAAAGACACCTCCCCTGCTGGTGAGAATCCCTTGCCTAGCTTTCGTCCGGAGCGGCTCAGCAATACCCATCCTTTTCCTCAACGATTGACTGCCCAGGAGAGAAGCAAATATGCTCCTCAGCTGTCAAAGCTCAGGGCCTTTATGGCCAACGGTTTAACAGGGGTTGACCTTGCTCGCTGTTGGATATCATGGAGCATACTGCCCCTTAGTCAGCGCTCCGGTTTGATGTGCGAATATACTGATAGTGTGGATGACCCACTACGACATTCTAGACTCCAGCTCTCCGGTGAAGAAATCACAGAGGCTGTGCGTAAGATACTGAATGAACCGGAGCACATCTGCGCTAGAACCGGCCTGCTTCCCTTCTGTGCTACCAACAAACCGCCAGCTGTAAGACTTTGATTTTTCTCTTTGCTGAACCTGTTATTGATATGTCTGGTCATTGTTTTTAATATCAGTGTCTGCATAACCAGGGCGATGATCCGTTTTGGAGCAAAAAGCTGCCGCAGGAGAAACCAGAGAAAACAGATAAACCGGAAAGAGCAACCCGGCAAAAAACTAAAGCTGTGAAGAAGACCGCCCACCGGAAAAGAACCACTGCATCTTCTAATCCGGCCCCTGATGACGAGGTGGATAATCCGGACTTTGAGGTAGAGCTTGACTCACTTGGTTTATTTTTCATGCATCTTATTGATGATGATATTTGTCAGGATGATGCCGAAGCCAGCCATGCGGATGTTGCAGAGGTAATTATTCTCTCTTCCGATTCAGAAACTTTGCCTTCACAAAAAATCCGTCAGGCAAACCGGAAAGTTAAATTTTCTCATCCTCTTGCTTATTTGGATCCTAAACTTCTTATGAAGACTCAACAACACAAAGCTCGCCGCACCACCCGGCACAGCGGCCAGGTAGTTACCTCCGCCGGTTTACTGAACAGTCCGGTTCGGAAACGTCATTCCGAGGTCTCTAATTCGCTTGTCAGTGCTTGTCCTAAAGCGGGCTGCTTTCGTCAACCTCTTAATCCGTCTGACTTCGATTATCAGGTTATTTCCCACTCATCTTCTGGCGAGTCGTCGGCTACTCAGCTCCCACCGCTCAAAACGGTGCTTGGGTAAGCTATATTTATTGTGATGTTTGTAGTATATTGCCTTAGAACATATGCTGTATTTAATTTTGTTATTCTTCTCAGGGCCAAACCTAGGCCGAGCAAGAAGGCCCGCTTGGATAAAGCAGCCGAAGAAGATGTCATTCTTGAGCCAGGCACCACACCCAATCTTGAAGCGGCTATTCTTGAGGATATTCCCAATGATCCACCGCAGCCAGATGATGATCTTACTGCTGAGGAAATACCTACTGATACCTCAGGTCCTATCCATCAGCCCATAGGTTCCCTCCGGGTTGAAAGCTCCACCGGTCCTGCCAAACCTACTGACAAGCCAACAGCTCCAGTGCAAACCGGCGGTACCAACGATGATGAAGTTGTCATTACTGGCACTGGCCATACTGAGCCAAGCAATCCTGTCGCTTTATCCAAACATTCTGCCAAGGAAGAACTAGCTGCTTTTGGCAAAGGCAAGTGGAATGTTGATCTGATGGCTTACGCTGCTCTGAACGCCCAAGATATCCATTCCGGCTATCTGAACCGGCTGTATACCAGCCGTGACTATGAAGCCGGTCTGGTTAACATGATGAAGGATAAATATGAGGTAACTTCCATATGCTCCTTCCTGCTTGTATGCTTTCATTTTTGCTGATGTAGTCCCCAAGGGCCGGTTCAACTTAGCGTAGTTAAACCGGTACTTTAAGTAATTGAAACTGCCGCATCAGAATATATATGATCAAATAGCCATTAGCCCCCAAGTGCCAAGTTGAATACTTGTATTGATCTTGGGACTTTGTAAACAATCGAAAGATGAAGGGGTAAATCGGAGGCCGCTTTAGATCAAATATGCATTAGCCCCCAAGTACTAAGCGCATAACTTGTTATGTGGTTGGTACTTGAATCCTTCTACCAGTTTGCTGAAGCATATATCTGTATGCATGCAGGCGGAGCTGAAGACGAAAGAGAACCAAGTCATCGATCTTCAAGAAGCCCTGAAAACCCAACAAGCTGAAACCTCCAAAGCAAAAGAGGAATTGGCCAGTGCTTTAAGCGCCATGGAACAACTTAAGGAAAACTTCAAAAAGAAATGGGCGGACTGGGCCACTGAGAAATCCGCTTTGATCAAACGAGCAGAGGATGCTGAGGCTGCACTAAAACCAGTGGTAGATGAACTGACCAGCATAAAGCGGCACGTGCATGCCATGACTGCTGCTATCTTTGGTAAGCCAGTTTTCCTACTGAATTGGCTCTGCCTTCTGACAAAGTCGCCGACTTATTAACCCTTTATGGTATTTCAGGGACATGCATTGGTCACTTGGGGTCAGATGTACGGAAGAAGCTGAAAGCCGCCTATACATTGGTTGAACAATTGTATACTAGTGCCCAGCGGATCATCTGTACCGCCTCTCATAACAAACCGGCGCCTACTTTGATTCAAGATACTCTGATGAAACTGTCGGTGCTTCCTGCCCGGATTGAAGAGCTAAAGAAATCTGCTGCTCGAACCGGCGCAATCAATGCTTTAATCCGGGCAAAAGCCTGGGTGCCGGACTTTGATCCTGTTGAAGCGGCTCAGGGCTATCCTAGCTTGAAGGAAGACGGATCAGAATTCGGTGAAGCGGATCTGCGAGCAATAAACCGGGAGGTGCGTCCACTAGCTTGTCAGTCGGCTGAGGAAGCAGACTTGTCTCGTTATCAAGCGCAATATGACAATCAGAACAAGCGAATAGCTGCGCCAATCCATGAATCGGAAAATCTGATTCCTCCAATCCGTAAGCATACTTACGCTCCCGATATTGACCCGTCCTTGCTGATCCACGATGAAGCTGTTTTTCAAGCATTAATGGGAATCGACTGGACAACTGTGGATTTCCAGCCACTGGGTAGGGATACGGAGGCTGAAGCGGCGCAGGACGACCCACAACCATCAGGCCAGGCTGGTGACCAAGCTTGAACCGGACGCCGGTTTAAAACTGCCTCTTCTTCGCGAAAAACAATTATATTATTATGGGCACCATGTTGCCTTGTAATAGGCTAGCTGATACCTTTGATGTTGATATGCCTTCGTGCATAATTTGTTCTTCCTGTGGCAATGAACTTTCCAAAACACTTTCTGAAATAAAAAATTCGTCAAGTGCCACCGCGGTTGTACCGTCAGGCGGAATATGGTGTCTGCATATATGAAATCAAAACAAAATTTTAAGTATGACCAAATTTTGAGATACATAATACCTGCCGTCATTGAGCGTGAAGTTGGCTTGGCCAATCTTGAAGCGGAGTTTTGCAAACCCATACTGTTTGGAGGAGATAACAGCTCCTGTATATCTATATGACGCTGGTTTACCATGTAAACCGTGCCGGGTTATGATAAACACCGTGTTACTCCATAAGAGGATGTTAACAACAAGGATCAAACCGGACAAATAGTCTCCGGATTGACGTGAACTGTGTTCCGTCAATTGATTGGTTAAAAAAAACTTTGTCGGTTTAAAGAACACAATAAAAAGCAAAAACCCCCCTTCAAAGAAAAGTATGAAGCAAAAGCAACGACAAAAACGTTTGCCAAAAAGATTTATTTAAGCTGATCAAATGGCGTAACCATGGCCAAACACGACCAAGCTCCCGTTGGGTGTAACTATGGTTCTAGTTAGCTAGGTCCCCAAGTGATTCTTGTGGCATTTATGCCGACCAAATGGCGTGGTCATGGTTTGGGTTCGACCAAGCCCCCAAGTGATTCTGTGGCCTTAGGCCGATCAAGAGGCATGACTGGTTCAGACATGACCAAGTCCCCAAGTGATCTGGTGGCTTTCGCCTATCAAGAGGCATGGTATTGGTTCGGACACGACCAATCCTCCAAGTGATACAACACGATGCTTTTAGCAAAGCGAACTCAAGGGGTAAACTGGAGGCCGTTTTAGAGCAACTCCGTGTAACCTCACATGATGTAAAAGAACAGATACCCCGCTTTAGCCGAGGTTCCGGTTTATTATACTTAATCATAATATATACATTGTATGTACATAAGTATAGCCAATGGCTCAGGTATAGTAAGGCCGAAGATGAGCTATATTCCACGGCTTGTTAGTCTCTTCCTCTGATGTACGTGAGTCCTTATGCTCTCGAATATCGATCAGATAGTACGACCTGTTGTGCAGATTCTTGCTGACCACGAAAGGCCCCTCCCAAGGTGGGGATAGCTTATGCATATCAGTCTGATCTTGGATGAGCCAAAGCACCAAATCTCCTTCCTGGAAGGCTCTGGTTCTGACTCGGCGACTGTGATAACGACGAAGATCCTGCTGGTAAATCGCCGACCGGGCGGCTGCGATGTCACGCTCTTCATCCAACCGGTCCAAAGCATCTTGCCGTGCTGTCTCGTTGTCCGCTTCAACATAAGCCGTGACACGAGGTGAGTCATGACGGATATCGCTGGGGAGAACCGCCTCCGCTCCATAAACCATGAAGAACGGTGTGTATCCTATTGATCTGTTGGGTGTTGTATTGATGCTCCATAACACAGATGGTAATTCTTCTACCCAACAGCCCGACGTTCTCTGCAAAGGAACCATGAGCCGGGGCTTGATGCCTCTCAAGATCTCTTGATTAGCTCTTTCTGCTTGACCATTGGACTGTGGATGTGCCACTGATGAAACGTCGAGCCGGATGTGCTCCCGTTCGCAGAACTCCTTCATAGCACCTTTGGATAAATTGGTACCATTATCTGTGATAATACTGTGCGGAAAGCCAAACCGGAAAATCACCTTTTTGATGAACTGAACCGCCGTGGCCGCATCACACTTGCTAATAGGTTCTGCCTCCACCCACTTTGTAAACTTGTCCACCGCCACCAGGAGGTGGGTCTTCTTATCTTTGGACCTTTTGAAAGGCCCAACCATATCCAGCCCCCAAGTCGCAAACGGCCAAGTAATTGGAATCATCCTCAATTCTTGAGCTGGTACATGAGCACGTCTTGAAAACCTTTGGCAACCATCACATCGTCTGACCAGATCCTTCGCATCAGCATGAGCAGTTAACCAATAGAAACCATGGCGAAACGCTTTAGCCACCAGAGACTTTGAACTGGAGTGGTGACCACAATCTCCTTCGTGGATCTCCCGCAAAATTTCACGGCCTTCTTCAGGAGACATGCAACGTTGAAAAGCTCCTAATACACTGCAATGATGCAACTCACCGTTGATGACAACCATGGACTTGGATCGCCAGATTATCTGCCGGGCCAGAATCTCATCTTCTGGCAACTCGCCCCGGTTCTTGTACGCCAGATAAGGAAGCGTCCAATCCGGAATAACATGAAGAACTGCCAAAATTGAGCCTCCGGATCAGGAATGGCCAAATCCTCTTCACCAGGGATCTTCACCGACGGGTTGTGCAGCAGATCCAGTAAAACATCGGGTGGGACCGGTTTGCGCTGAGAGCCCAGCCGGCTTAAAGCGTCCGCCGCTTCATTTTTCCGCCGGTCCACATGGTCCACCTGATAGCCTCTGAAATAACCTGCAACAATATCCACCTCACGACGATATGCTGCCATGAGTGGGTCCTTGGAGTCCCAAGTGCCAGACACTTGCTGAGCCACAAGGTCCGAATCACCGAAGCACTTAACTCGACTTAGATTCTGTTGGGGAACGTTGCAGAAAACAAAAATTTTCCTATGGTTTCACCAAGATCCATCTAGGAGTTCATCTAGCAACGAGTGATCGGATTGCATCTACATACCTTTGTAGATCACGCGGGAAAGCATTCAAAGAACGGGGATGAGGAAGGCGTACTCGACGTGATCCAAATCACCAGAGATCCTAGCGCCGAACGGACGGCACCTCCGCGTTCAACACACGTACGGTCAGCGTAACGTCTCCTTCTTCTTGATCCAGCAAGGGGGAAGGAGAGGTTGAGGAAGATGGCTCCAACAGCAGCACGACGGCGTGGTGGTGGTGGAGCTGCAGTACTCCGGCAGGGCTTCGCCAAGCACTATGGAGGAGGAGGATGTGTTGGAGAGGGAGAGGGAGGCACCAAAGGTGTGGGGGTAAGAAGTCCTCCATCTCCCTACTATATATAGGAGGGCCAAGGGGGGGCACCGGCCCTAGGAGATCCAATCTCCTAGGGGGGTGAGGCCAAGGGGAGGAATCCCTCCTCCCCAAGGCACCTAGGAGGTGCCTTCCCCCTTTGGGACTCTTCCCTTCTTGAAACCCTAGGCGCATGGGCCTCTTGGGGCTGGTGCCCTTGGACCATATAGGCCAAGGCGCACCCCCTACAGCCCATGTGGCCCCCCGGGGCAGGTGGCCCCACCCGGTGGACCCCCGGGACCCTTCCGGTGGTCCCGGTACAATACCGGTGACCCCGAAACTTGTCCCGATGCCCGAAATAGTACTTCCTATATATAATTCTTTACCTCCGGACCATTCCGGAACTCCTCGTGACGTCCGGGATCTCATCCGGGACTCCGAACAACATTCGGGTTACTGCATATACATATCCCTACAACCCTAGCGTCACCGAACCTTAAGTGTGTAGACCCTACGGGTTCAGGAGACATGTAGACATGACCGAGATCGCTCTCCGGTCAATAACCAACAACGGGATCTGGATACCCATGTTGGCTCCCACATGCTCCTCGATGATCTCATCGGATGAACCACGATGTCGAGGATTCAAGCAACCCCGTATACAATTCCCTTTGTCAACCGGTATGCTACTTGCCCGAGATTCGATCGTCGGTATCCCAATACCTCGTTCAATCTCGTTACCAGCAAGTCACTTTACTCGTACCGTAGTGCATGATCCCGTGACCAGACACTTGGTCACTTTGAGCTCATTATGATGATGCATTACTGAGTGGGCCCAGTGATACCTCTCCGTCATACGGAGTGACAAATCCCAGTCTTGATCCATGTCAACCCAACAGACACTTTCGGAGATACCCGTAGTATACCTTTATAGTCACCCAGTTACGTTGTGACGTTTGGTACACCCAAAGCACTCCTACGGTATCCGGGAGTTACACGATCTCATGGTCTAAGGAAATGATACTTGACATTGGAAAACTCTAGCAAACGAACTATACGATCTTGTGCTATGTTTAGGATTGGGTCTTGTCCATCACATCATTCTCCTAATGATATGATCTCGTTATCAATGACATCCAATGTCCATAGTCAGGAAACCATGACTATCTGTTGATCAACGAGCTAGTCAACTAGAGGCTTACTAGGGACATGTTGGTGTCTATTATTCACACATGTATTACGATTTCCGGATAACACAATTATAGCATGAATAAAGACAATTATCATGAACAAGGAAATATAATAATAATGCTTTTATTATTGCCTCTAGGGCATATTTCCAACAGATTCATCTCCTTAGCCATCCGAAGACCGTGGAGCAAGGCTTCATACTCAGCTGCATTGTTAGTACAAGGGAACATTAAATGGAGAACATAACAAAACTTATCACCTTGTGGGGAAGTTAATACGACTCCAGCCCTCGAGCCTTCTAACTGCCTGGATCCGTCAAAATGGATGGTCCAATACGTATGATCCGGCTTTTCTTTAGGTGCTTGCATTTCCGTCCAATCATTGATGAAATCAACAAGTGCTTGAGACTTAATCGCTGTCCGAGGCACATATTTCAAACCGTACGGCCCCAGCTCTATAGCCCACTTTGCGATCCGGCCAGTTGCTTCCCGGTTCTGGATGATATCTCCCAAAGGAGCAGAACTGACAACCGTAATTGGGTGCCCTTGGAAGTATTGCTTAAGCTTCCGGCTTGCCATAAAAACTCCGTACACCAGCTTCTGCCAATGCGGATACCTTTGCTTGGACTCAATGAGCACCTTGCTGATATAATAGATCGGACGTTGAACCGGATGCTCCTTACCTGCCTCCTTTCGTTCCACCACAATAGCCACGTTGACCGCACGAGCATTAGCAGCAACATATAGCAGTAACGGCTCCTTGTCAATGGGAGCGGCGAGCACAAGCGGATTGGCCAATTGCCGCTTTAAGTCCTCAAATGCTTCATCAGCTGCAGAACTCCAGACGAACTGATCCGTGTTCTTCAACATCTGATACAAAGGGATCGCCTTCTCACCAAGGCGGCTGATAAACCGGCTTAACGCGGCAATCCGGCCTGCCAAGCGTTGAACATCATTGATACACTTCGGTTTAGCCAGGGAGGTGATGGCTGTGATCTTCTCCGGATTAGCCTCAATTCCCCTGTTGGACACCAGAAAACCCAATAACTTGCCCGTCGGTACACCAAAGACACACTTGTCCGGATTAAGCATCATCTTGTACGTCCTTAGGTTATCAAAGGTTTCCTTCAAATCATCAACCAGAGTCTCCTTCTCCCTGGATTTAACCACGATATCATCCACGTAAGCATGTACATTACGGCCAATCTGCTTGTGAAGACAGTTTTGTACACACCATTGATAAGTTGCCTGGGCACTTTTGAGCCCAAAGGGCATAGACACATAGCAGAGGCTCCAAAGGGAGTTATGAATGCCGTCTTCTCCTGGTCCTTAACTGCCATTTTGATCTGATGATAGCCAGAATATGCATCCAAAAAACTTAAACGCTCACAACCTGCCATAGCATCAATGATTTGATCAATACGGGGGAGGGCAAAAGGATCTGCTGGACAAGCTTTATTAAGATCTGTGTAATCCACACACATACGCCAGGTGCCGTTTTTCTTAAGGACTAGCACCGGATTGGCAAGCCACTCAAGGTGAAAAACTTCAACAATAAAACCAGTTGCTAAGAGCCTGGCTACCTCTTCTCCAATCGCCTTGCGTCTTTCTTCGTTAAACCGGCGGAGGAACTGTTTCACCAGTTTGTATTTAGGATCCACATTAAGTGTGTGCTCAGTGAGTTGCCTCGGTACACCTGGCATGTCAGAGGGCTTCCATGCAAAAATGTCCCGATTCTCACGGATGAACTCGATGAGCGCGCTTTCCTATTTCGGATCCAAGTTGGCACTAATGCTGAACTGCTTGGACGAATCGCCAGGTACGAAGTCAACAAGCTTAGTTTCTGCTGCCGATTTGAACTTCAGGGCCGGATCATGCTCCGTAGTTGGCTTCTTCAACGGAGTCATGTCCGCCGGATCAACATTGTCTTTATAGTACTTCAACTCCTCGGTGGCACAAACCGACTCTGCATAAGCCGCATCTCCTTCCGCGCATTCCAAAGAGATTTTGCGGCTTTCGTGAACCGTTATTGTCCCCTTGTGACCCGGCATCTTGAGCTGCAAATACACATAACAGGGCCAAGCCATAAACTTGGCGTATGCCGGACGCCCAAACAGGGCATGATATGGACTTTGGATTTTCACCACTTCAAACGTTAATGTCTCCGACCTGGAATCATGATCATCCCCAAAGGCCACTTCAAGAGCTATCTTACCAACGGGATAGGCTGATCTGCCAGGAACTAGACCGTGGAATACTGTATTGGACAGTTTGAGATTCTTATCTGTAAGTCCCATACGACGGAAGGTCTCATAGTATAGGATGTTAATGCTGCTCCCTCCATCCATGAGCACCTTGGTGAACTTATAACCTCCCACCTGAGGCGCCACCACCAGAGCCAACTGACCCAGATTATCGACCTGGAGTGGGTGATCCTCTCTGCTCCATATGATTGGCTGTTCAGACCAACGTAGATAACGGGGTGTGGCCGGTTCAACAGAGTTGACTGCCCGCCTCTGAACCTTCCGGTCTCGCTTGTCCAAGCTAGTGGTAAAGACATGGTACTGCCCATTACTCAACTGCTTTGGGTTGCTTTGGTAACCTGACTGTTGCTGCTATTGGTTGTAACCACCCTGGTTGTTCTGACTATTTTGACCATTATGTCCGCCCGGATTACCATTAAATCCTGAACCGGAACTTCCTCCACCATAACCCGGCCCGGACCCTGAGCCACCGCCAGATCCGTGATCATACCGGAAATTATTACAATTCTTGAACTCCTGCATAATAAAGCAATCCTTCCAAAGGTGGTTTGCTGGCTCCTCCTTCGTCCCATGTCTTGGACAGGGCTGGCTTAGCAGATAGTTTAGGCGGTTTGGGTTGGGGTTGGGCGCTCCACTACGATTTTTCGGCCTACCCTTGCGCCGTTGGCCATTGTCCTGTACGTTGGTATTAGCCACAAAATCCATGTTACCATCCGCTTTACGCTTGCCTCCTCCGCCATTGCCTACCCAGGGATGCTGCTGACCTTTGGAGCTGCTGTTCTTCTTCCCCTTCCCTGTCTTGTCCTCATCAGATTCGGGATCCTTGGTACTATCATAATCAACATATTTTACCAAAGCGGCCATGAGGGTCCCCATGTCGGTGCAATGACGCTTCATCCGTCCCAATTTCAACTTCAGGGGCCCAAACCGGCAGTTGCCTTCTAGGGTTAATACTGCGGTGTCAGCATTGATGCGGTCTGAGGAGTGCAACACTTGTGAAACCCGGCGCACCCAATGAGTCGTTGACTCTCCTTCCTCCTGGACGCATGCAGCTAAGTCCACTATCGACATAGGCTGTTTACAGGTATCCTTGAAATTGTTGATAAACCAGGCTCGTAATTGGGCCCATGAACTGATAGAATTAGCGGGCAAGCTTTTTAACCAAGTACGGGCCGTTCCTTCAAGCATCATGGTGAAGTATTTCGCCCATGCCGTGTCATCCACATCGAGCATCTCCATGGCCATCTCATAGCTCTCTACCCATGTCTCTGGTGGTTGATCCGTCATATAATTTGGTACCTTGCGTGGGCCCTTGAAATCCTTGGGAAAACGCACGTTGCGTAAAGCGGGGACGAGGCAAGGCACCCCCAAAGAACTAGAAGTAACACCAGGTTCGATCGAAATGGTTGGACGAACCGGCGTGAGCTGCCGAGCCTGATGCTGTGCGGCTAACTCGGCCTCCCTACGCGCTCGGGCCCGGTTCACCACTTCCTGAGCGTCATCAGCACCACCCGTCGGGTTGTTACCATGGGGTGCTCCACGTCGTTCATTACTCGACACTGCTGGTTCATCCATATGTCTGCTATAGCTCCGGCTTGGACGGGGGGTCGAGTGGACTCGATCGTGGCTGTATGAGTACGCCTCCTGTTGGGCCAAAGCTGTCCTCAGAAGTTCCTTGACCCATCGCGTCTCTACTGCTTGCGGCGAGTCACCTTCAACTGGAATGGCCTCCAGTCGTGCAGCAGCGGCAACAAGATTGTCCATTGGGTTGGAGTAGTGACCCGGAGGTGTTAAAGCATCCCGAGGTATAACGGTGTTTTGATGAGGCAGGTCCATCTGACGGGGCTGAACCGGTGCACCGGTCCCAGGGGCTTCTTCCCAGTTCCCCTCCAGCGGATTACTGGCTCTTGGTCCTGGAGTGTTGAAAAGGTCTCTGGCCTCGAAAACTGGAGGTAAGCGGGATCGGTGCTTCCTTCTCATGACTTCATGTGATGCGCTCTGGTCTAACATAAGCCTGTAGGCCTGTGCGTCTAAAGCAGCCCGCTCTGCGGCCATCCTGGTGTCCTCAGCCGCCAGATCCGCCTTGGCCTGGGTGATCTGTTCCCTTACCTTTGCAATCTCCGTGTTGTGAACGTCCTGATCTGGCGGATTAACTTCCGCCATAAGCACAGCCAACGCATCAAATAGCTCTGGTAGAACCTGAGACGGCGGGCGCACAGGGCCTCCTGCCCTGGCGGCCGTTGCTGTTGCTGAACCGGAAATCGTTGCCGCAGCTGTCGAAGAATGAAGCGCTGCTTGTGTTTCGGCCATGAATATTCCAACCCGGTTGGGAAGATCAGAGGGGTTCGGAATACTGTCGCCATCGGAACAGCTCCCAATCCGGCCATCTTGTAGCTGATAAAGAGATTCGGTTTCTCCGGTCGAAGATTCGTCACTGGAACAAATGACAGTCGCCCCGCGAAATCCCGATCCATCCTCATGACTTCCTCCATGGATGACTCCCACGAAGGCACGCTTCATGGCCGGTTTAACCCGGGCGGATTGCGCACGCTGAGCCATCTCGATGAGGCCGGTGCAGATGTCCGGCTCAGGGCCCGGTTCATCGATCTTACCAATGAAAACGTGAATGCTACCAAAGGGGACCCGGTACCTGCACTCAACTGAGCCGGCCTTGGGGCCCCAGCCTGCATTGTCGATGTAGAGCCTACCGCGACGACTCTTAGTCATCCGGTCTACAACATAGCCCTCGAGTCCTTCAAAGCGGCCCTCCAAGAACCGGAAACCATCATGCGATAGCCCCACGGTGGGTGCCAACTGTCGTGGTTTTGTCACGGCAGATGTCCTAGAGAAAGGACTTAGTCGTGGAGCCATCGCGACGGGTTAGCTTGAAGGGGTTAAAGCGGACACAAGGACGCAAGAGAGTTTATACTAGTTCGGCCCCTTCGAGGAAGGTAAAGCCTACGTCTAGTTGTGATGGAATTGATGGGGTTTCGATGACTAGGGAGCAAACAAGCTTCGCCTATGTCTCGAGTTGTTGTCTGTCCTTTAACCGCTGCCGGGTCGTCCCCTTATATACATGGGTGACGTCTGCCGGTTCAGAGAGTCCCAACACCGGTTCATAATCGTATCCGGGTTGGTCTCTCCTTGTTCCTAACATATTACAAGTATATGCACAAAGCTGATGTACGGCTACAGGTTGTAAACTGACTACGGGCCCTGGGCCTTTATCTGCCTCTTTGGGCTTTAACACCTTTGAACTACTGATGGAGTTAATCCGGCCCAGGTGGGCCGGTTTATGCCCAGTAGTAATATCCCCAACAGCGTGGCCAAAAACCGCACCTCATTTGGACACTCCAAACTCCCTCTACCTATAAATATGTGCAACCCTCCCCAAAAATCCGGTTGAAACCCTAGCTTCCTCTCCCCTCCACGCCGCCAGACAAAAATCCCGCCGCCCGCCGCCGCCACGTGTTAGCTCCGGGTTCTCTCGCCGCCGCGCCCACTTCGTCGGCCCGTAGGGCCCGCGGGAGGCCCTCTCGTCCCAAAGCGCCGCAGCCGCCCCGCGCGGGACCCCGCGCGGGACCCCGCCGCCCAGCTCGCCTCCTCCGCCGCCTGAGCCTTGCCGCGCCGCCGCGCCGGCCGGCCGCCGCCTCGCCGCCCCGCCATCGCCGCTCGTCGCCACCGAGCGCCCGCAGTCGCGCCTCGTCACCCGCACCGTGCCCCGGCGACCGGATCCGCGCCGCCCCTGTCCTTCTCTTCAAGCTCCAGCCTCCTCCATCCAACTCCGGCCACCATCCTGCCTTCATCGCGGGCGAGGTCCCGACGAACCTCGGGAAGCGTGCCCCGATCCAGATCTGCTACAGTGAAACCCTAGGGGTTGACCTCGTTTTCCCCCTAAGTCCCTAACATTTTTAGATATCTTCATCATGTCATATCTTTGCATCCGTAGCTCCGTTTTGGGCGTGTAGCATATCAAATTGTTTGTCTGGATGTGCACTTCATTTCATTCCATTGCACCATGTTCATTTGAGTTCATCTTGATGCCCTAAATGATGTTGCAAGAGTGCTATGTAATGTTAGGTTCTGATTCTTAACAGATTCTGGACATTTGACATTTTTGCCATGATTAATGTGTGCCTCCTATGAACTTGAGCCCTACATGTGTTTTGGGCTATGCCATGCCATCTTTACAGGGGTGTATGCCATGTATTTTTGTGATCAATGTGGTGACTAGCACAAGCATGCAAAGTAGCTCTCGTGATGTTGCTGATTTCAGGGACTTAGAATTCTTCTAAGTCATTTCCCTGATGTTATTTTTATGCCATGTATTCTTGTTGCTACAGAGTGATCCATGCCTCTTTTGAGCATGTTCAGTAAGGATTATTTTGAGATATTGTTATGCTCTATCCATCCATGTCTTTGTTTGCAATTATGGAGTACCCTAGCATGACTCAATCTTGCTCTACTTTTGCTATAAAATGTTCCTGGCAGATTGTTTACATGTTAATCAATTTTGCCGAGGTTGTTGTACTTGATCCATGCATGCTATGAGAGTGTTCTTGCCATGGTTAGCTTATTGATCATGTCTTCTTGCTGGGTGTATGCTTAGTTTGTCAGGCAATTCCTTATGGTGAGTGCATCGAGCTCGCAAACATGCCTACGTAACTCTGTTTTTGCCATGTCCAGTTTTCTGCTAAGTCTGAATCTGTTAACAAAACTTGCTATGTTTACATGGTTGCCATTGTATTTTCTGATCCCTTTTGGCTTATGGTCTGTAAGGGACTTTTGTTATATGCTTTTATTAGTTACATGACATGCCTTGCTTTGCCATGATATGTTCCTATATCATGTTGTTATCTTGCTCTAATCATTGCTTCCTAACGTTAAATCCTGACATGTTGTTATTTTCACCAAGTCTGTGAACCTGATATCTTTTGCACTTTTGCCATGCTTGTTTGAACCTGCTATTGTGTGATTTAGCCGTAGCTCAGTGTTCATCTTTTGTCAAGCATCTTGAGTGGATCACTGCCATGTGATTTGTTGCTATGTTAGAGTGCAGTAGCTTATTTTTCTTGATGCATTTAGATGGCATCGTGCTGTTAATCGCAGATTGGTGCCATTATTGTTTTGCTTGCCATTTGCAAACCGTGCATCCGATTCCGGTGATCTTTATATCGATTTCGACCAAAATCAACTCATCTTTCCGGCGGCACTCTTGGTTTTCCATGTTGAGGCCTGGTTCAATCTTTTCCTTCCGGAGCATGCATATGCATTGCATATCACATCCCGCATATCATGCCATGTTTTGCATCATGTTGCTTGCGCATTGCACCCTGGTTGATTGTGTCTCCCTTTGCTTGTGTTCTTGCTTTGGGTAGAGCCAGGAGACGAGCACGTGATCGAGGAACCCGTTGAGTTCGCTTACGAGGATCAAGCTTACACGAACTCGGAGAACTTTGCAGACAAGATGACCATACCCTCGAAATCACTTCTACCTTTGCTTGCTAGATGCTTGCTCTATTGCTATGCCTATGCCTCGATACCTACCACATGCTTTATCATGCCTCCCATATTGCCATGCCAAACCTCTAACCCACCTTGTCCTAGCAAACCGTTGTTTGGCTATGTTACCGCTTTGCTCAGCCCCTCTTATAGTGTTGTTAGTTGCAGGTGAAGATTGGAGTTTGTTCCTTGTTGGTACATGTTTATTGTTGGGATATCACTATTATATCTTGTTTAATTTAATGCACCTATATACTTGGTAAAGGGTGGAAGTCTCGTCCTTATGCCTGGTGTTTTGTTCCACTCTTGCCGCCCTAGTTTCCGTCATACCGGTGTTATGTTCCTTGATTTTGCGTTCCTTACGCGGTTGGGTTATAATGGGAACCCCTTGACAATTCGCCTTGAATAAAACTCCTCCAGCAAGGCCCAACCTTGGTTTTACCATTTGCCACCTAGCCTTTTTCCCTTGGGTTATGCGAACTCAAGGGTCATCTTTATTTTAAACCCCCCCGGGCCAGTGCTCCTCTGAGTGTTGGTCCGAAATAGGCAGCCTGCGGGGCCACCTCGGGGCAACTCGAGGGTTGGTTTTACTCGTAGCTTGACCTATCCGGTGTGCCCTGAGAATGAGATATGTGCGCCTTCTATCGGGATTTGTCGGCACATCGTGCGGCTTTGCTGGTTTAGTTTTACCATTGTCGAGATGTCTTGTAACAGGGATTCCGAGTCTGAACGGGTCATCCTAGGAGAAGGAATATCCTTCGTTGACCGTGAGAGCTTGTGATGGGATAAGTTGGGACACCCCTGCAGGGATTTGAACTTTCGAAAGCCGTGCCAGCGGTTATGGGTACATGGGAATTTGTTAATGTCCGCTTGTAGAAAACCTGAAACTTAACTTAATTAAATTGGATCAACCGAGTGAGTAGCCGTGATGGTCTCTTTTCGGCGGAGTCCAGGAAGAGAACACGGTCTCGTGTTATGCTTGAACGTAAGTAGTCTAGGATCACTTCTTGATCATAGATTCTCGAAAGTGCTTTGCCTTCTCTTCTTGCTCTCATTTGCGTATGTTAGCCACCATATATGCTAGTGCTTGCTGCAGCTCCACCTCATACCTTTTGCCTACCCATAAGCTTAAATAGTCTTGATCGCGAGGGTGTGAGATTGCTGAGTCCCCGTGACTCATAGATTACTTCCAAAACCAGATGCATGTGCCGATGATACCGTTCCAGGGGATGCTACTGAGCTCAAGTGGGAGTTCGATGAGGACTCAGGACGATACTATGTTTCCTTTCCAGACGATCAGTAGTGGATCCCAGTTGGGGCGATCGGGGATCTTATGCATTTGGGGTTGTCTTTATTTTGGTTCCGTAGTCGGACCTTGATTGTACATGGATGATTGTAATGCTATATTTATGTTATTGTGTGAAGTGGCGATTGTAAGCTAACTATGCACCTCTTTCTTATTCAGTACATGGGATGTGTAAAGATTACCCCTCCCTCTTGCGACATTGCCTACAATGCGGTTATGCCTCTAAGTCGTGCTCCGACACATGGGAGATATAGCCGCATCGTGGGTGTTACAAGTTGGTAATCAGAGCCTTCCCCGACTTAGGAGCCCCCTGCTTGATCGAATCGCTGGCGTTGTTGAGTCTAGAAAAATGTTTTGAGTCTTTTAGGATTATATATCGGAGAGTAGGATTCTTTTTACTCCTCAGTCCCTTCGTCGCTCTGGTGAGGCATCCTGACGTAGAGTTTTGACTCTTCTCTTCTCAAATTTCACTAATTTTTTTAGGATCACGCGGGTATCTTGGAATCGTTCCGATGGTTTTGTGACGAGAACATTGTTCTTGGTGCCTCCTGACATTTAGGGGTTGTGGCAGTGTCCCGGGGAGTTGAGCTCCGAGGTGTTGTCGTCACAATTTTATCGTTGCAGTTCTGGAATACCTGAGTTTCACCGACATCGAAAATCTCTTTTATGCAGTTGTTGGTGAGATAACCTCGACGCTACCCAGTACTGGGGCGGGAGTTCGGGAATATTGCCATAACTCGTATAACAGATGCTTTTCGAAGGTTGAGGTAAATGATTTCCAAAGGTTTCTTGGTTATGTGTTGAAGGATGGATACAGCTGGATGTAGGATTTGCTAGTTTTGGGTGAGATATTATGCTTCCCCTGTATCCCCAACACCTGATTGCATAATCGGAAAATTTCGGGAGTTTCATAGGTGGGAATTCATGTAGCTCTAGTATTTCTTCCACAGATATTTGGTTCGTGATTGGGTAATCCTTACCAAGTATTTGTTCTTGTACGTACCTTGTTGTTTTATTCATCTACCTCTATCTAAGTGGCTTCTCAATTTATGGAAGTGTGATCATTTAATTTGGAATTCATTCGTTCATTCTTGTTCGAATGTTAAGGCTATATGTTGCAATTTCGATCCATTTGATTCAGCTTGAATATGTCTTTCAAGATGCTAACGGATGTCACCCTCTTCAGGATGGCTCCTCCAACGCGTCAGAATCCAGAACCTCCGCCACCACCTCCACCTCCGGAGGCATGGCAAGCTATAATGGCCACTACCAACGCCAACACACAGCTGATTATGCAACTCTTGCAAGAGCGCAACCAAGGAAATCAAGGCAATGGCAACAATCAAAATTAGTTTGCTACACTCAACCAGTTCCTCGCAAACTAGCCGAAGACCTTCAGTAACTGTGTCGAGGCCACAGACGCTGATGATTGGCTCGTGGATATCTGCAAATATTTCGAGTGCAGCAACGTCAGGCCTGAGGACTTTGTCAAGTTTGCTTCGTTCCAACTCAAAGACCAAGCTGCAGAGTGGTATCAGCAATACAAAGATTCCAGAGGAGGTCGTGTGATTACCTGGGATGAATTCCGCCAAGACTTGAGAGCTCACCACATTCCTCATAGTGTTGTTGAGAGCAAGCGTGAGGAGTTCCGCAATCTGAAGCAAGGCAGCTTGTATGTTTACCAATACAACATCATGTTCCAGAAGCTCGCTCACTTCGCCAAGCAAGACGTCCCTGACGAGAAGAGCATGACTTATCAGTTCAGAGGTGGCCTCAGAGAAGATTTGCAACTAGCCCTCGTGCTTTTTGAGCCAAAAAAGTACGATGAGTTCTACAATATGGCACTAAAGCAAGAGACTGCTCAGCTCAAGTGTGATGCTTCCAAGAAGAGAGTCAGGGATGCAACTCCTTCTTCTTCTACTCAAGTGGAAGCTAAGCAGAAAAAGTATTGGTTGCCTCCTCCTCCTCTGTTCCGTCAGCCTTATCAGCAGAAGAGCAAAGGTGGCAATGGATCTTCCCACCCACCCAACCCAGGCTTTCAGAACAAGGCTTTGTCTCATGCTCCAAGATCAAGTGCTCCGTATCACCGTCCGCTCTCAGAGGTCACGTGCAACAAGTGTCAGCAGAAGGGTCACTATGCAAACAAATGCTTCAACCAGAGGTGTCTTCCGCCTCCTCCTCCTGTGAGATCTGCTAGCAATGCAGTGGTCAAGCATAATCCCAAGCATGCCAAGGTCAACATGATGAACGCAGCTCAGGCAGAGGACTCTTTAGAAGTGATCATGGGTAACCTTCTTGTTAATGATATTCCCGCAAAAGTTCTTTTTGACACTGGTGCATCGCATTGTTTCATGTCAAAACCATTTTTTTGCCAAGAACGAATTCACTTCTTCTCATTTGGGCAAATCAATGGATATCATTTCTCCGGGTAAATGGTTGAGTGCCAGTTTGGTGGTTCCAGATGTTTCTATCACGTTGGGCGACTATAAGTTTCTGTCTTCTCCAATGGTCCTTGGTAACTCGGATATTGATCTAATTCTCAGCATGGACTGGCTTTCTAAGCACAAGGCTCAGCTTGATTGTGCTGCCAGGCAGATTCAATTGACACACTCGTCTGAGGATGCGATCGTCTTTGCCGCTCGTGATGATACCATTCTACTGTTTTCTCTCAATGAGAAGGGCAAGTTGGATGCCATTTATCAGATTCCAGTCGTTTGTGAATATCGAGACGTCTTTCCAAAAGAGTGATGACCCACAAGTATAAGGGATCTATCGTAGTACTTTCGATAAGTGAGAGTGTCGAACCCAATGAGGAGCAGAAGGAAATGATAAACGATTTTCAGCAAGGTATTCTCTGCAAGTACTGAAATAAGTGGTAACAGATAGTTTTGTGATGAGATAATTTGTAATGAGCAACAAGTAACAAAAGTAAATAAAGTGCAGCAAGGTGGCCCAATCCTTTTGGTAGCAAAGGACAAGCCTGGACAAACTCTTATATAAGGAAAAACGCTCCCGAGGACACATGGGAATATCGTCAAGCTAGTTTTCATCACGTTCATATGGTTCGTGTTCGGTACTTTGATAATTTGATATGTGGGTGGACCGGTGCTTGGGTGTTGTTCTTACTTGAACAAGCATCCCACTTATTATTAACCTCTATTGCAAGCATCCGCAACTACAACAAAAGTATTAAGGTAAACCTAACCATAGCATGAAACATATGGATCCAAATTAGCCCCTTACGAAGCAACACATAAACTAGGGTTTAAGCTTCTGTCACTCTAGCAACCCATCATTTATTTATTACTTCCCAATGCCTTCCTCTAGGACCAAATAATGGTGAAGTGTTATGTAGTCGACGTTCACATAACACCACTAGAGGCTAGACAACATACATCTCATCAAAATATCGAACGAATACCAAATTCACATGACTACTAATAGAAAGACTTCTCCCTTGTCCTCAGGAACAAACGTAACTACTCACAAAGCATAAACATGTTCATAATCAGAGGGGTATTAATATGCATAAAGGATCTGAACATATGATCTTCCACCAATTAAACCAACTAGCATCAACTACAAGGAGTAATTAACACTACTAGCAACCTACTAGCACCAATCCCGGACTTGGAGACAAGAATTGGATACAAGAGATGAACTAGGGTTTTGAGATGAGATGGTGCTGATGAAGATGTTGATGGAGATTGCCCTCTCCCGAGGAGAGGAGCGTTGGTGATGACGATGGCGATGATTTCCCCCTCCGAGAGGGAAGTTTCCCCGGCAGAACAGCTCTGCCGGAGCTCTAGATTGGATCCGCCAAGGTTCCGCCTCATGGTGGCAGAGTTTTGTCCCGAAAGGTTGTTTTTTTATTTTTTTTCTCGACGAAAGACTTCATATAGGAGAAGATGGTCATCGAAGAGCCACCAGGGGGCCCACGAGGCAGGGGGGCACCCTCGTGAGAAGGGTGTGGGCCCCCTGGTCTTCATCTTTGGCGAGGATTTTTTATTATTTATTATAAGGTGTTCCATGGAGTTTCAGGACTTTTGGAGCTGTGCAGAATAGGTCTCTAATATTTGCTCATTTTCCAGCCCAGAATTCCAACTACCGGCATTCTCCCTCCTTATGTAAACCTTGTAAAATAAGAGAGAATAGCCATAAGTATTGTGAGATAATGTGAAATAACAACCCATAATACAATAAATATTGATATAAAAGCATGATGCAAAATGGACGTATCAACTCCCCCAAGCTTAGACCTCGCTTGTCCTCAAGCGAAAAGCCGAAATCGAAAAATATGTCCACATGTTTAGAGATGAAGGTGTCGATAAAAATAAAATACGGACATGAGGGCATCATGATCATTCTTATAACAACAACTTATATAATTTTTCTCATATGATCTCTAATGCTAGAGTAATAATTCAATCAAAATATCAAGTATGAATCGTAAACTTCATTGAAAACTAACAAACTACAACCTCGGTCATTGAAGCAATTGCAATTTATCATAACATAGGAAAGAGTCAATGTATAAGAGCTTTTTAGCAAGTCCACATACTCAACTATCATATAATCTTTCACAATTGCTGACACTCACGCAATACTTATGGGTGTGGAGTTTTAATCGGACACAGAGAAAGATAGGGGCTTATAGTATTGCCTCCCAACATTTTACCTCAAGGGTAATGTCAACAGTAATAGTTCATGAAAACTCACATCCAATTAGCCATATATACCAGGATCTTTCCAACATACTGTGCTTGCAAAGGATAAAGTGTAAAAAGGAAGGGTGAAAATCACCATGACTCTTGCATAAGGTAGAAGATAATGATAAAAGATAGGACCTTCGCAGAGGGAAGCAGAGGTTGCCATGCGCTTTTATGGTTGGATGCACAAAATCTTAATGCGAAAGAACGTCACTTTATATTGCCCCTTGTGATATGAACCTTTATTATGCAGTCCGTCGCTTTTATTACTTCTACATCACAAGATCGTATAAAGCTTATTTCTCCCACACCAATCAATCATACATATTTAGAGAGCAATTTTTATTGCTTTGCACCGATGACAACTTACTTGAAGGATCTTATTCAATCCATAGGTAGATATGGTGGACTATCATGGCAAAACTGGTTTAAGGGTATTTGGAAGCACAAGTAGTATATCTACTTGGTGCAATGAATTCGGCTAGCATGAGGGGGAAAGGCAAGCTCAACATGTTGGAAGATCCAAGATAATATAATTTATCTCAGATGTAAGAAAACATAACCCATTACATTGTCTTCCTTGTCCAATGTCAACTCTTTAGCATGTCATATTTTAATGAGTGCTCACAATCATAAAAGATGACCAAGATAGTATATCTATATGTGAAGACCTCTCTTTCTTTATTACTTCCTATTAATTGCAACGATGACCAAAACTATGCTTGTCAACTCTCAACAACTTTTATTCATCATACTTTTTCTATGTGAGCTCATTACTCTCCATGAGATTCATATGATCTCTTTGTTTCTTTTTATTTCTTTCTCTTTTCTTTTATTCACTTAGGATCATGGCAAAACAATCAAGCCCTTGACTCAGCACTAATCTTTATTATATAGCTCACGGACTCGATTACATAGAAGGATAATAAAGCAAAACTCACAACTAGATCATGCCATAAACTTTATTCTACTAGATCAAAATACTACTAATAGGATCGAACTAAGGAAAACAGTAAAGATAAAGGTGAGGGTGATATGATACCGGGGCACTCCCCCAAGCTTGACTGTTGCCAAGGGGAGTGCCCATACCCATGTTATTATATCTCCTTGGTTGGTGAAGAAGGTAGAGGTGTTTTTGATGATGGATAGTCGCACATCGAGCGTAGAAGGTCTTCTAACTTGCGGATAATGCCCTTGAGTGCGATGATATGCTCCTTCAACAAAATATTTTCACGTGTGAGATACTTATTTTGTATACGAGCCAACTCAATCATCTTGAAAGCTTCGATTTCTGTAGGGGTAAGAAGATTATGATCCAGTTGAAGGGTGTCTTCTATTGCTGGAACTTGGTCCTCCACGGCCTTCTTGATCCCTTCATCCTTATTGATCTCCATAGGTTCTTCTCTCTTCAGCTCTATCTTCATTAGCCAAGCATCATTTCCCTCATGATTGGAGGAGGAGGGAGAAGACATAGTGCCTGGCCTTGAAAACCCTGATAGAAAACAGCTCGAAACAAAGACAGGAGATTTTTGCGTGATACGGGAGTCAAAACCCCCCAGAGATTATATAATGAATTTTTACCAACCAAAATACGTATCGTGCAAGAAAACAGAGTCCGGAAGGCACACGAGGAGCTCACGAGGTAGGGGGGCGCGCCCAGGGGGTAGGGCGCGCCCTCCACCCTCGTGAGGCCCTCGTGTCCTTCCCGGACTGCTACTTAATTTTCTATTTTTCTAAATATTCCAAAACGGAGAAATATTGCCTTAAAAATTGTTTTGGAGTCGGTTTACTTACTGTACCACATACCTATTCCTTTTCGGAGTCTGAAATGTTCTGGAAAGTGTCCCTTATGTATTCCTCCGGGGTTACAGTTTCAATAATATTGGCAATGATTTCCCCCTCCGGGAGGGAAGTTTCCCCGGTAGAACAGCTCTGCCGGAGCTCTAGATTGGATCCGCCAAGGTTCCGCCTCGTGGCGGCGGAGTTTCGTCCCGAAAGGTTGTTTTTATTTTTTTCTCGACGAAAGACTTCTTATAGGAGAAGATGGTCATCGGAGAGCCACCAGGGGGCCCACGAGGCAGGGGGGCGCGCCCCCCACCCTCGTGAGAAGGGTGTGGCCCCCCTGGTCTTCATCTTTGGCGATGATTTTTCATTATTTATTATAAGGTGTTCCGTGGAGTTTCAGGACTTTTGGAGTTGTGTAGAATAGGTCTATAATATTTGCTCCTTTTCCTGCCCAGAATTCCAGCAGCCGGCATTCTCCCTCCTTATGTAAACCTTGTAAAACAAGAGAGAATAGCCATAAGTATTGTGACATAATGTGAAATAACAGCCCATAATGCAATAAATATTGATATAAAAGCATGATGCAAAATGGACGTATCAAAGTGCTTCCAGGAATGCCTCCTCACCGGCCAGTTGAATTCGTCATCGATCTTGAGCCTGGCACGGAACCTGTTTGCAAACGTCCTTACAAGCTTGGACCAGAAGAGTTGAAGGAGCTGAAGAAACAACTCGATAGTCAAGAGCGTATGGGTCTCATCTGACCAAGTTCTTCTCCATGGGGTTGTGGTGTTCTTTTTGTCAAGAAGAAGGATGGAACGGACCGACTTTGTGTCAACTATCGTCCATTGAACAAGAAGACCATAAAGAACAAGTAACCACTTCCCAACATCAATGAGCTTTTCGAACAGCTCAAAGGTGCTCAAGTATTCTCCAAGCTTGACCTTCGTATGGGCTATCATCAGATTCGCATTCGTGAACAAGATATCCCCAAGACAACATTCAGAACAAGCTATGGTTCATATGAATACATTGTCATGTCTTTCGGCCTTGTCAATGCTCCTCCAACATTCTCTCGCATGATGAACTTCATCTTCAACCCCTACACAAATGACTTCGTCTTGGTCTATCTCGATGACATTTCGGTCTTTTCCAAGAACAAGGAGGATCATGCCAAGCACTTGAGATTGGTGCTAGACAAACTCAGAGAACATCAGTTCTATGCGAAGTTTTCTAAGTGCGAGTTTTGGCTCGATGAGGTTCTCTACCTTGGGCATATCATCTCTGCCAAGGGCATAGCTGTTAATCCTGAGAAGGTGTCTGCAATTGTGAATTGGGAACCGCCTCAGAATGTGAAGCAACTCCACAGCTTCCTTGGGCTCGCAAGCTATTGTCGAAGGTTCATTGAGAATTTCTCTAAGATCGTGAAGCCTCTTTCCAACCTCCTCCAGAAGCATGTGAAGTATGTCTGGACGCCTGAATGTGACATCGCTTTCACACCCTCAAAGAGAAGTTAGTCATAGCTCTAGTTCTGACTCCTCCTGATGAATCCAAACCATTCAAGGTTTTCTGTGATGCTTCCCTGCAAGGTCTTGGTGCTGTGTTAATGCAAGAGAAGAAAGTTGTGGCCTATACCTCTTGCCAGTTGAAGCCCAACGAAAAGAACTACCCCATTCATGACCTCGAGTTGGCGGCAGTTGTCCATGCTCTTTTAACATGGAGACATCTCTTGTTGGGAAGAAAAGTGGACATCTTCACTGATCATAAGAGTCTCAAGTACATCTTCACTCAGCCCAACCTCAACCTCAGGCAGACTCGTTGGGTCGAGATGATTCAAGAGTATAATCCGAGTATCGAATATACTCCAGGAAAGGCCAATGTAATTGCTGACGCATTGAGCAGGAAGGCTTACTGCAACAGTTTGATTCTCAAGCCCTACCAACCAGAGCTTTGTGAAGCTTTCCGCAAACTTAATCTCCAAGTTGTTCCTCAAGGATTACTTGCCAACCTCCAAGTATCTCCTACTTTGGAAGATCAGATTCGTGAGGCTCAACTTCTTGATGCCATGGTGAAGAAGGTGAAGATTGGGATTGCCAAGAGCCAACCCAAGTACAAGTGCTATCGCCTTGATGACAAGGATACTCTATTCTTCGAGGATCGAATTGTTGTTCCTAAGGGTTACCTTCGTAAAGTCATTATGAACGAGGCTCACAATTCACTCCTCTCTATTCACCCTGGAAGTACAAAGATGTACCATGACCTCAAGCAGTCGTATTGGTGGACTCGAATGAAGTGCGAGATTGCTCAGTTCGTGAATGAATGTGATGTCTGCAGAAGAGTGAAAGCAGAACACCAACGACCAGCTAGTCTCCTCCAACCTCTTGCCATTCCAGAATGGAAGTTTGACCATATTGAGATGGACTTCGTGACTGGATTTCCCAAGTCCAAGCGTGGCAATGATGCTATCTTCGTTGTCATCGACAAGCTCACTAAAGTGGCTCATTTCCTTCCTATCAAAGAATCTATCACAGCAGCTCAGTTGGAAGAGCTATATACCTCCAGGATTGTCTCTCTGCATGGCATTCCGCAGTTGATATCTTCAGATCGTGGAAGCATCTTTACCTCTAAGTTTTGGGATTCTTTTTAGAAGGCCATGGGCACCAACATTCGTTTCAGCACAACTTTTCATCCTCAAACTAGTGGCCAAGTCGAGCGGGTCAATCAAATTCTTGAAGATATGCTCAGGGCATGTGTCATTTCTTTCGGTATGAAGTGGGAAGATTGTCTTCCATATGTCGAGTTCTCCTACAACAATAGCTTCCAAGCAAGTTCGGGCAAGGCCCCATTCGAGATTCTCTATGGCAGAAAGTGTCGTACTCCTCTTAACTGGTCAGAGACTGGTGAACGCCAACTTCTTGACAATGACTTGATCACAGAGGCTGAAGAAATGTGCAAAGTCATTCGTGAAAATCTCAAAGCCGCGCAATCGCGCCAGAAGAGTTACTATGATAGCAAGCATCGTGACTTGACTTTCGAGATCGGAGACCATGTCTACCTCTGCGTCTCTCCAATGAAAGGTACTCGTCGCTTCGGTATCAAAGGGAAGCTTGCCCCTAGATACGTGGGTCCTTTCAAGATCATTGGCAAAAGAGGCGATCTCGCCTATCAACTTGAGCTTCCATCCAACTTTGCAAACGTGCACGACGTGTTTCATGTGTCTCAGCTTCGCAAGTGTTTCAAGACTCCTGACCGCACCATCAACTTCGAAGAGATTGATCTCCAAGAAGACCTGTCTTATCATGAGCATCTCGTTGCTATTCTTGAAGAAACTGAGTGCAAGACTCGCAACAAGTCTATCAAATTCCTGAAAGTGAAGTGGTCACATCATTCCGACCGTGAAGCCACCTGGGAACGCGAGGACCACCTCCGTTCCGAATATCTGGATTTTTTCCAGTCCTAGATCTCGGGACGAGATCCTTTCGTAGTGGTGGAGTGTTGTAACGCCCTGTATGTAACTTGCCATATTTGTATTCCAACTCTCGCCATTTTTGGCACTAAGTTATGATATTTCCCTCGTGGTTGGGTTTTGTCTTCGTTTTGCATTTTGTCCATGTCTTGCATCTCATATCATGTCATCATGTGCATCGCATTTGCATATGTGTTCGTCTCATATGCATCCAAGCATTTTCCCCGTTGTCCGTTTTGCATTCCAGTACTCCTATGTCCTCCGGCGTCCCCTTTTGCCACTTTTCATGTGCGGGTGTTAAACATTCTCGGATTGGACCGAGACTTGCCAAGTGGCCTTGGTATACCACCGGTAGACCGCCTGTCAAGTTTCGTGCCATTTGGACTTCGTTTGATACTCCAACGGTTAACCGAGGAACCGTAAAGGCCTCGTGTGTGTTGCAGCCCAACACCTCTCCAAAGTGGCCCAAAATCCACCTAAACCCCCTTCATCATCTCGGTCATTCGATCACGATCGCGTGGCCGAAAACCGCACCTCATTTGGACACTCCAAACTCCCTCTACCTATAAATATGTGCAACCCTCCCCAAAAATTCGGTTGAAACCCTAGCTTCCTCTCCCCTCCACGCCGCCAGACGTGTCCGGGCGCCGCCGGACAACAATCCCACTGCCCGCCGCCGCCACGTGTCAGCTCCGGGTTCGCTCGCCGCCATGCCCACTTCGTTGGCCCACAGGGCCCGCGGGAGGCCCTCCCGGCCCGAAGAGCCGCAGCCGCCCCGCGCGGGACCCCGCCGCCCAGCTCGCCTCCTCCGCCGCCCGAGCCTCGCCGCGCCGCCGCGCCGGCTGGCCGCCGCCTCGCCGCCCCGCCATCACCGCTCGTCGCCACCGGGCTCCCGCTGTTGCGCCTCATCGCCCGCACCGCGCCGCCCCTGTCCTTCTCTTCAAGCTCCAGCCTCCTCCATCCAACTCCGGCCACCATCCTGCCTTCGTCGCCGGCGAGGTCCCGACGAACCTCGGGAAGCGTGCCCCGATCTAGATCTGCTACAGTGAAACCCTAGGGGTTGACCTTGTTTTCCCCCCAAGTCCCTAACATTTTTAGCTATCTTCATCATGTCATATCTTTGCATCCGTAGCTCCGTTTTGGGCGTGTAGCATATCAAATTGTTCGTCTGGATGTGCACTTCATTTCATTCCATCGCACCATGTTCATTTGAGTTCATCTTGATGCCCTAAATGTGGTTGCAAGAGTGCTATGTAATGTTAGGTTCTGATTCTTAACAGATTATGGACATTTGACATTTTTGCCATGATTAATGTGTGCCTCCTATGAACTTGAGCCCTACATGTGTTTTGGGATATGCCATGCCATCTTTACAGGGGTGCATGCCATGTATTTTTGTGATTAATGTGGTGACTAGCACAATCATGCAAAGTAGCTCTCGTGATGTTGCTGATTTCAGGGACTTAGAATTCTTCTAAGTCATTTCCCTGATGTTATTTTTATGCCATGTATTCTTGTTGCTACAGAGTGATCCGTGCCTCTTTTGAGCATGTTCAGTAAGGATGATTTTGAGATATTTTTATGCTCTATCCATCCATGTCAATTATGGAGTACCCTAGCATGACTCAATCTTGCTCTACTTTTGCTATAAAATGTTCCTGGCAGATTGTTTACATGTTAATCAATTTTGCTGAGGTTATTGTAGTTGATCCATGCATGAGATGAGAGTGTTCTTGCCATGGTTAGCTTATTGATCATGTCTTCTTGTTGGGTGTATGCTTAGTTTGTCATGCAATGCCTTGTGGTGAGTGCATCGAGCTCGCAAACATGCCTATGTAACTCTGTTTTTGCCATGTCCAGTTTTCCGCTAAGTCTGAATCTGTTAACGAAACTTGCTATGTTTACATGGCTGCCATTGTATTTTCTGATCCCTTTTGGCTTATGGTCAGTAAGGGACTTTTGTTATATGCTTTGAGTAGTTTCATGCTATGCCTTGCTTTGCCATGATATGTTCCTGTAGCATGTTGTTATCTTGCTCTAATCATTGCTTCCTTATGTTAAATCCTGACATGTTGTTATTTTCACTAAGTCTATGAACCTGATATCTTTTGCACTTTTGCCATGCTTGTTTGAACCTACTATTGTGTGATTTAGCCGTAGCTCAGTGTTCATCTTTTGTCAATCATCTTGAGTGGATCACTGCCATGTGCTTTGTTGCTATGTTAGAGTGCAGTAGCTTATTTTTCTTGATGCATTTAGATGGCATCTTGCTGTTAATCGCAGATTGGTGCCATTATTGTTTTGCTTGCCATTTGCAAACCGTGCATCCGATTCCGGTGATATTTATATCGGTTTGACCAAAATCAACTCATCTTTCCAGGGCACTCTTGGTTTTCCAAGTTGAGGCATGGTTCAATCTTTTCCTTCTGGAGCATGCATATGCATTGCATATCACATCCCGCATATCATGCCATGTTTTGCGTCATGTTGCTTGCGCATTGCACCGTGGTTGATTGTGTCTCCCTTTGCTTGTGTTCTTTCTTTGGGTAGATCTGGGAGATGAGCACGTGATCGAGGAACCCGTTGAGTTCGCTTACGAGGATCAAGCTTACGCGAACTCGGAGAACTTTGCAGGCAAGATGACCATACCCTCGAAATCACTTCTATCTTTGCTTGCTAGATGCTCTCTCTATTGCTATGCCTATGCATGCCTCGATACCTACCACATGCTTTATCATGCCTCCCATATTGCCATGTCAAACCTCTAACCCACCTTGTCCTAGCAAACCGTTGTTTGGCTATGTTACCGCTTTGCTCAGCCCCTCTTATAGCGTTGTTAGTTGCAGGTGAAGATTGGAGTTTGTTCCTTGTTGGTACATGTTTATTGTTGGGATATCACTATTATATCTTGTTTACTTTAATGCACCTATATACTTGGCAAAGGGTGGAAGGCTCGGCCTTATGCCTGGTGTTTTGTTCCACTCTTTCCGCCCTAGTTTCCGTCATACCGGTGTTATGTTCCTTGATTTTGCGTTCCTTACGCGGTTGGGTTATAATGGGAACCCCTTGACAGTTCACCTTGAATAAAACTCCTCTAGCAAGGCCCAACCTTGGTTTTACCATTTGCCACCTAGCCTTTTTCCCTTGGGTTTCGCGGACTCAAGGGTCATCTTTATTTTAAACCCCCCGGGCCAGTGCTCCTTTGAGTGTTGGTCCGAAACGGGCAGCCCGCGGGGCCACCTCGGGGCAACTCGAGGGTTGGTTTTACTCGTAGCTTGACCTATCCGGTGTGCCCTCAGAACGAGATACGTGCGACTCCTATCGGGATTTGTCGGCACATCGGCGGCTTTGCTGGTTTAGTTTTACCATTATCGAGATGTCTTTTAACCGAGATTCTGAGTCTGATCGGGTCGTCTTGGGAGAAGGAATATCCTTCGTTTACCGTGAGAGCTTGTGATGGGATAAGTTGGGACACCCCTACAGGGATTTGAACTTTCGAAAGCCGTGCCCGCGGTTATGGGCAGATGGGAATTTGTTAATGTCTGGTTGTAGAAAAACTGAAACTTAACTTAATTAAATTGGATCAACCGAGTGAGTAGCCGTGATGGTCTCTTTTCGGCGGAGTCCAGGAAGAGAACACGGTCTCGTGTTATGCTTGAACGTAAGTAGTCTAGGATCACTTCTTGATCATAGATTCTCGAACGTGCTTTGCCTTCTCTTATTGCTCTCATTTGCGTATGTTAGCCACCATATATGCTAGTGCTTGCTGCAGCTCCACCTCATACCTTTTGCCTACCCATAAGCTTAAATAGTCTTGATCGCGAGGGTGTGAGATTGCTGAGTCCCCATGACTCACAGATTACTTCCAAAACCAGATGCAGGTGCCGATGATACCGTTCCAGGGGATGCGACTGATATCAAGTGGGAGTTCGATGAGGACTCAGGGCGATACTATGTTTCCTTTCCAGACGATCAGTAGTGGTGCCCAGTTGGGGCGATCGGGGATCTTATGCATTTGGGGTTGTCTTTGTTTTGGTTCCGTAGTCGAACCTTTATTGTATCTGGATGATTGTAATGCTATATTTATGTTATTGTGTGAAGTGGCGATTGTAAGCCAACTATGTACCTCTTTATTATTCAGTACATGGGATGTGTAAAGATTACCCCTCCTGCGACATTGCCTACAATGCGGTTATGCCTCTAAGTCGTGCTCCGACACGTGGGAGATATAGCCGCATCATGGGTGTTACACAAAATCTCAAGCTTGGGGATGCCGAAGGCATCCCAAGATAATATTTCAAGAAGTCTCAGTCGTCTAAGCTTGGGGATGCCCCGGTTGGCATCCCACCTTTCTTCTTCGACAACTATCAGTTAGTATCGGTTGATCCTAAGTTTTTGCTTCTGCACATGATGTTTTCTATTCTTAGAATGTCATTTTATCTTGTTTTGCTTGCTGTTTGAATAGAATATCAAGATCTGAAATTATTAAATGGAGAGTCTTCACATAGCTAATTATTTAACTACTCATTGATCTTCACTTATATCTTTTTGGAGTAGTTTGTCATTTACTCGTGTGCTTCACTTATATCTTTTTGGAGTAGTTTTTCATTTACTCGTGTGCTTCACTTATATCCTATGAGTAAATAGTTGAATGAATTGAATATAATAAATCTGAAATTATATATGTTTCATATGCTTATCCCATGGGGAGTAATGACTTCACATATAAGAAGTAGAGGTGGTAAATTTATTTAAGGTTAGCAAACATTGTATTGGTCACTTGAACAATTCATGAAAGAATATTGAAGGAAGAGAGATTTCACATATAAATATACTATGTTGGACATCTTTTGTAATTGTGAGAACTCATTAAAATATGACATGTTAAAAGGTTGATGTTGGACAAGGAAGACAACGTAATGGGTTATGTTTTCTTATATCTAAAATAAAGTATATTGTCATGGATCATTCAACATGCTGAGCTTGCCTTTCCCCCTCATGCTAGCCATATTCTTTGCACCAAGTAGAGATACTACTTGTGCTTCCAAACATCCCTTAAACTAGTATTGCCATGAGAGTCCACCATACCTACCTAGGGATTGAGTAAGAACCTTCAAGTAAGTTGTCATCGGTGCTTAGCATAAGTTGCTTATCTTGCTTAGCATAAGCTTGGGGATGCTGATATGTCCCCAACGTATCTATAATTTATGTAGTATTCATGCTATTATATTATCTGTTTTGGATGTTTATGGGCTTTACTAAACACTTTTATATAATTTTTGGGACTAACCTATTAACCGGAGGCCCAGCCCAAATTGTTGTTTTCTTGCCTATTTCAGTGTTTCGAAGAAAAGTAATATCAAACAGAGTCCAAACGGAATGAAACCTTCGGGAGAGTTATTTTTGGAATGGAAGCAATCCAGGAGACTTGGAGTAGACGTCAGGGAAGCTTCGAGGAAGCTGAAAGATCGTGGATGTCGCGTAGAGGGGGGTGAATAGGCGCTTTAAAATAATTACGGTTTAGGCTTGAACAAATACGGAATAAACCTACGGTTAATTTGCCAAGCACAAAACCTAAAACAACTAGGCTCACCTATGTGCACCAACAACTTATGCTAAGCAAGATAAGCAACTATGTGATAGCAAGATATATGACAAAGAACAATATGTCTATCACAAAGTAAAGTGCATAAGCAAAGGGCTCGGGTAAGAGATAACCGAGGCACGCGGAGACGACGATGTATCCTGAAGTTCACACCCTTGCAGATTCTAATCTCCGTTTGGATCGGTGTGGATGCACAATGCTCCCCAAGAAGCCACTAGGGCCACTGAGGGAGTCCTGGATTAGGGGGTGTTCAGATAGCCGGACTATACCTTCAGCCGGACTCCCGGACTACGAAGATACAAGATTGAAGACTCTGTCCTGTGTCTGAAAGGGACTTTCCTTGGCGTGGAAGGCAAGCTTGGCGATACGGATATGAAGATCTCCTACCATTGTAACCGACTCTATGTAACCCTAACCCTATCCGGTGTCTATATAAACCGGGGGGTTTTAGTCCGTAGGACAACATACACATCAACAATCATACCATAGGCTAGCTTCTAGGGTTTAGCCTCATCGATCTCGTGGTAGATCTACTCTTGTACTACCCATACCATCAATATTAATCAAGCAGGACGTAGGGTTTTACCTCCATCGAGAGGGCCCGAACCTGGGTAAAACTTCATGTCCCTTGTCTCCTGTTACCATCCGGCCTAGACGCACAGATTGGGACCCCCTACCCGAGATCCGCCGGTTTTGACACCGACATTGGTGCTTTCATTGAGAGTTCCTCTGTGTCGTCGCCATCAGGAAGGATGCCTCGCCCCGTCTTTAAAGACGGCACCGTTGCTAAGGGAGCTTTGGCTGTCGGCCAAACACTCCGGTTAGGTGGCTTTCTTATGACCGCATGTTCGACTTCTGCACCGACGATGACCTCTTGAGCCATCAAAAACAATCTTCATGTCAACTCGGAACTTGCCGAGCAGTTAGATCCAATAGAGCTTTCCTCCATAAACAAGCTCTTGGATCGCTTCGCCGCCCTGGGAGTCGCTACGGATTACGACCATATTGGGCCTAAAATCGATCTGAGAGAGATTAACTCTCCCCAAGTCACCCATCACGTTGCCGTGGTAGAGGGACAGCGCAGCGACCCTTCATCAATCTTAAGGACTCGCTACGTCCGGATTCCCGATCCCTCCAAGCCGGATACCCGCGGAGGGGAGGATATCACTCAAGACCTGAACTTAGAGTCAGGCGACGGGCTGGATTCATTAGACAACATCCAGGAATCCAAATTTTTGAGTTCAGAAATTCCTCGGCCTCTGAGCCTTAGATGGGGTGAGGCTTCGGATTTAATTCCACCCACCCACCCCAACATAAGCGATCTATCCAAAATCAGGCAAGAACCCGATGAAACAGTACATCATTACTGGGCCAGATTCCTCCGGGTTAAGAACAGGCTAAGGGACTGCCGCGAGGAAGACGTAATCTCAATCTTCTGCAATAATTGCACGGACAAGGGAATACTCAACGCCATAAGTCGCCGTGATATTACACGCTTCGCTGACTTGGCGTCCATTGTACGAAAGTACTGTGCGATGGAAAGCGCCTGGAAAACCGAAATAAATTTTTGGGACAATCCGGCCCTGAATACAAAACTAGTCCGAAATAAAAGGGTGCATCATCACCAGTCACCCGGGTCAAGCACTAAAAAGCAAAAACCCTCTACAGGGCATGGAACCGTACTGGAAGGGTAGCTTAATGGACGCTGTAAAATTCACAGTACAGAGGACGCCACACCAACTCACAGCCTTAGAGCATGTTGGATACTCCGGCAGGTGGCCAAAATTGGCAAAAATCTCCTAATTCCGGAGGCCACAGAAAGCTACCCCAAAGACACCAATACGGTATTAACAGTCTTCGAGACTTTCGCATCAAATAATATGCGAAAAAGGACACTCCGCAGCCTTCCCGAAGTCTACCAAGTAGCAACAATAAACCCATGGAGTGACACGGCTATTACCTTTAACGCCAGTGATGAACCTAAATTCCGAACAGCCCGAGCACCAGCCGCACTGGTCCTCAGTCCAATAGTGGACGGCTTTCGTCTTACCAAGGTACTCATGGACGGCAGCAGTGGATTGAACCTCATTTATGAGGAAACCCTTCAAAAAATGGAAATATACTGGAACCGCATTGAGCGAAGCAGCACAACATTTAGAGGAATAATCCCCAGTCGGGAAGCGCACTGTACAGGAAAAATCACACTAGATGTGGTGTTTGGCACGCTGGATAATTACAGGTCCGAAGAGGTCACGTTCCAGGTGGCTCCGTTCAGCAGCGGTTATCACGCTCTGCTAGGGCGGGAAGCGTTTACAATCTTCCAAGCAATACCCCATTACGGGTACATGAAGCTCAAGATGCCCGGGCCTAACGGGATCATCACTCTCGCTAGTGATCCGGACATAGCACCCCGCGCCAAAAACAAGACAGCCGCACTAGCCCTCGAGGCACTATCCGAAGCCCTAGCGGCTGAGGAGCTGACTGCGCTGCGCTCTACGGTAAATAGGGACGATGTGGTACTGGACAAAAGATCCAAGTCCACCTCCTTTAAACCGGCGAACAAAATAGTCAAATTCCAAGTCCATCCAACGGACCCCAATAAAACAGCTTCCATCGGGGCACAGTTAAACCCTAATGTAGACGCCGCACTGCGAGAGTTCCTACGAGAGAACTGGGACATTTTCGCCTGGCATCCTTCAGACATGCCAGGAATCCCACACAGGCTGGCCGAGCACAGCTTAAATATCCAAACAGGATTCAAACCTGTCAAACAGGCTCTTCGGCGTTTTTCCGAACCTAAGAGACAGGCCATGGGAGAGGAGCTAGCAAAGCTATTGGAGGCTGGATTCATCAGAGATATAAAACATCCGGACTGGCTAGCAAACCTGGTGATGGTACCAAAGAAGGACAAATCCTGGCGCCTGTATGTTGATTTTAAAGACCTTAACAAGGCTTGCCCAAAGGATCCCTTCCCCCTCCCCCGCATCGATCAAATTATCGACGCCACCACAGGACACGATTCGTTGTGTTTCCTCGACGCATATTCTGGCTACCATCAAATCAAGATGGCAGAACCAGACCAAGCCGCAACGGCATTTATCACACCATATGGGCCATTCTGCTTCAACACGATGCCCTTCGGGCTCAAAAACACCGGCACAACATATTAGCGCATGATTCAGACATATCTGGCAAGCCAGATCGGCAAAATAGTGGAGGCATATGTAGATGATGTGGTTGTCAAAACAAGACATGTTGAATCTCTAGTAGATGACTTGAGGCTCACATTTGATAACCTCCGAACATACGACATCAAGCTCAACCCGGAAAAATGCGTTTTCGGCGTTCCAGCCGGAAAGCTCTTGGGCTTCATAGTATCCGGTAGAGGAATTGAAGCAAATCCAGCCAAGATCCGAGCTCTGTCACAACTGGATATCCCAAAGGACCTCAAATAAATACAAAACTTAACCGGATGCGTGGCGGCTCTAAGACGCTTTATCTCCCGCTTGGGAGAAAAGGCCCTACCCCTTTACCGCCTCCTTCGGCGCACCGAACACTTCAAATGGACGGATGCAGCCATGGCCGGACTCGATGAAATAAAAGCCATACTGGCTACAAACCCAGTCCTGGCCGCGCCAAACATTGGCGAATCAATGCTATTATACATTGCAGCAACACATCAGGTTGTAAGCGCAGTGCTCGTCGTCGAACGAGAAGCGGACGGACACAAATTCCCCCTTCAAAAGCCAGTCTATTATGTGTCCACTGTCCTCACTCCCTGCAAATCACGGTACCCGCATTATCAAAAGATCGCATACACGGTATTCATGGCATCTCGGAAGCTACGACACTACTTTCAAGAGTGTTCAATAACAGTAGCCTCGGAAGTACCACTTAACGATATTATAAACAACCGTGACGCAACAGGCCGGATTGCAAAATGGGCCATTGAGCTCCTCCCGTTCGACATAACTTATAAGCCACGGCGAGCCATCAAGTCGCAAGTCTTGGCCGACTTCGTCGCAGAATGGACGGAGGTCGAACTCCCTAAAGAGTACGACACATATTAAAATTGGATCATGCATTTCGACGGCTCCAAGATGTTGGCCGGACTGGGGCTGGTGTCGTTTTGACACCCCCCACAGGAGACACAGTTCAATACATACTCCAGATTATGTACACGGACTCCAACAATGCAGCCGAATATGAGGCCCTTTTACATGGTCTCCGGATGGCAGTATCCATGGGCATTCAACGCCTAGAGGTGCGCGGGGACTCGAACCTCGCAATATCCCAAATAAATGGAGACTTCGATGCCAAGGATCCAAAGATGGCAGCTTACCACAACGTCGTCCTAAAAATGTCAGCTCGGTTCGAGGGGCTCGAATTTCACCATATAGCCCGGGAAAATAATCAGGTGGCAGATGTCCTAGCACGCATCGGCGCAAAACGCGATGTAGTCCCCCCCAATATCTTCTTGGAAAGGCTGTTCAAGCCATCCGAAGTATGGGAAGGGGAGCCGAACAACAACAGCCCGGACCCAACCGCACTGCCCGACACCGAACATTCTGACACAATCGGAGGCTCTACCAATAAAATAACACCTTCAGCCCACGTAATAATGGCCATCATCGCCCCGTGGACAGAACCATTCCTAGCCTACCTTACTAGGCAGGAACTCCCCGAGGACCAAAATGAGGCACGCTGCATAGTGCGGTGATCCAAAGCCTACAGAGTCCACGAGGGAGAGCTTTATAAGAAAAGCACTACCGGAGTCCTTCAAAGGTGCATCTCCGAAGAGGAGGGGCGGAACCTCCTGGCTGAAATTCATGCCGGACTGGGCGGTCATCACGCTGCAGCTCGGTCCCTTGTAAGCAAGGCCTTCCGTACAGGCTTTTATTGGCCGACGGCTCGGGCAGACGCTCAGGACTTAGTCCAACGATGCACCGGTTGCCAGCTCTTTGCAAACCAAAGCCATATGCCACCCACCGCCCTCCAAACTATCCCCATTACTTGGCCCTTCGCGGTCTGGGGGCTTGACATGGTTGGACCCCTTAAAGGCGGAACCCACAAGCAAAAATACTTACTGGTCATGGTGGATAAGTTCACCAAATGGATAGAAGCCAAGCCTGTTAAGATGGCCGAATCTGGACCAGTGATAGACTTTATATCCGGGGTTGTACACCGTTACGGCGTCCCCCACAGCATCATCACTGACAACGACACGAACTTCATGGCCAACGAGGTAAAACTCTGGTGCAAAAACATGGGCATCAAGCTCGATTATGCTTCCGTCTATCACCCACAAACTATCGGCCAGGTCGAACGTGCAAATGGTCTTATCATGAGCGGCATCAAACCCAGATTAGTGCGGTCACTCAAGGAATCTAACACGCACTAGGTAGAGGAGCTCGACTCCGTACTCTGGGGGCTGCGGACCACGCCGAATCGCACCACCGGATACACACCATTCTTTATGGTGTACGGCGCAGAGGCAGTTTTGCCTTGCGACATAATTCATGACTCACCTCGAGTGCGCATGTACGAAGAAAGAGAAGCCGAGCTCGATCGGCAGGACAGCTTGGACGCATTGGAGGAGGAGAGTGACGTGGCAAAAGCCCGTTCCGCATTCTATCAACAGCAGGCTCGAAGATACCAAAGCAGAGAAGTACGGGCCAAAAATTACAATGTTGGCGAATTAGTTCTACGACTACCGAACAAGAAAAAGGACAAACTCAAGCCCAAGTGGGAAGGTCCCTTCATAATTGACCAAGTCCTGACTGGTGGAGCGTACCGCCTGCGGGATGCATCAGATAACCGACTCGAGCCGAACCCATGGAACGCAGCCCGTCTCCGAAGATTCTATGCCTAGCGCCGGACTCTGTGTTCGTCTCCTTCCTCTGTCCATTTTTTATATATTTTCTGTCTTACATTTCTCTTCTTCTCTCTCTCTCTCTCTTATAGCCTTTAAAGGCTCATAAAGTGATGCGCTATCCGCACTCATTAAACCTGGGGGCTTCTTTAAACAGAAGCTTATTCATACGGGCTTCATGCCCAACACATGTGTCACACTTCCGCATGTACCTTTTATTCACCATTATATGCATCGATATGACTTAAGTTTTGGCCAAGCTGGGTTGCCTGGCTCCTGTGCTTACCCCTACATTCCCGATTGTTCAGCTAGGTGGTAAAGGGAGCACCTCTGCGATTGTTACTGCCGGGTCAGCCGGACGTGTACCTCAGACTAGGTGAAGCCGAAAGCTAGCGTTCTTAAGGGAATATTCGGTTGGTGAACTAAAGATGATCTTTTTTTTATCTATATGCCCCCAGATGTTTTTCCTGCATTTCTTTTCGCAGCATGGACATGCACCTTAGGGCATGCCTCCCAGGGAAAGGAACCCCTAACGGAACTATTCTCCCGGGAAGATGTTTCTTACTAAGCATGTAATATAACATAACTAGTCGGGCACTTGTCTGTTCACGCCCCAATGACCCCTACGCCTGGTCTCCATGCATTCCCCGGTTCCTATATAACCGCATGGGAATTCGGACACACTCCGGACCGTCAGGTCCCGAGGCTGAAGCGAAAAGGTCGGCCATGACAAATGATCTACAATCCGGCTAGAAGGCATTATAAATGTCAATTAAATTACATAGTCATCTTGACTGGCTGTATTCCTCTTCAATACCATCTAACAGGCTGTCTAATTTATAGTCCTGCTGGGAATACTTTGCGGCCAACTCTACATGGCCGTATACTAAGCTTACAGGGATCTCCTTCCCATCGGGCCCTACAGGACCGACCTCGGCCATGTGGTTGGGGTCAGCCTTTGCGTACCGCGTCTTCACCATGGCCCAGGTCTCCCTAGCGCTTTGACGGCAGGTTGATATCTTCCACAATCGGAAGCGCCGCCGTGCTCCCTTTAGCTTCTCCGCAAGCTCTCCAAGACCTTCGGGCATGGAGACGGATGGCCACAGGGCCTGGGCGACGCCTCGCATCGCCTGCCGAACTCGATCGAGCAGTTGCGAGAGCTCGGGAAGAAGGTCACCCGTAGAACCGGGCATCTCCTCTGCAGGACGACCTGTTAGCACACCTACAGACATTGCTCTGTTAGTCGACTTCCCCGCTGAACTTTCTTTCAAAAGGTTCGTTCAAGCACTTACTAAATATGCCGCGCCGAAGCCGCTGATTCTCCTTCACGGAGTCTGACAGCTGGGCACGAACATCTTTCAGCTTGGTGCCCAGCCTGGTGTTGGCATCTTGGAGATCGTTCTTCTCCCCCATCACCTTTAATAGCACCCTCTCACCAGCCTTTAGCTAGCGTAGGAGGTGTTGCCTTTCCGGATTCAATCCGGCGCCATCTGCAATTTCATTTGTCAGATTCGCACCACAGCCGTGCTTCGCAAAATACTTATCTTTCGAAGTGTATATTACCAGAGGGGGTCTCCTTAGGCTCCCCTGCCGCGGCTAGTGCGGGTTGGGCTTTGCACTCTTCCAGCTCCTTGGACAGTAGAGAATTCTTTTTCTGTAAGAACCTGCATATCAAATGATCCTTAAATCAGTTATTCTAACTGTTTCAAGTCTTGGGGGCTACTGCTATAAATATAATTACCAAAATTTTCTTACCCGTATGTCTTTTACATATTGCTCCGTGGCTCTGGCTAGACCATTTTGAGCGGCACGGAGGTACGCATCTCCTGATTTGAAGGCATCTAACGCCTCCTGGGAGAAATAGGCGTCACGAAGAATTGTCCGGCAATGCCCGTGGTTCATGGCACCCTCCACCTCCGGACCAGGGTTTGGAGCCTGGCTGGTGGAGGCGCGGTTGGCAGCCTCTCCGAATCCAGTCCGGCAAGGTCTCTTTGTCCTGAAAAGAGCACGAGTGTTAATGTGCCTTGAAGGTGTAACACCTGGGATAAGGGGGCGCGCCATACCTTCACGCTGACGTCTCGGTCCGGACTGCACCTCTTTTCTACCCACGGGGCCCTGCGGCCCCTCATTGGCTTGTCGCCGCAGGATCGGCCTCCCGTTTCTGGGAGGCCGGGATTAGCCCTGGGTAATCAGCCGTAATGGCCACCAAGGCGTTGTCCTTGCTCAATTAATGGAACACTCCATCAATCAGCTCCACCGAAAGGTCCGGATCCTCTTGAGAGTCCGGGTCAAGGGACCGTCCTGGGTCCTCGGGTTGTGGAGGAGGGCTGCTTGTTTCTTTAACAGTCTGGCACAATTCCTGCGTCAAAATCACCAGATTGAGTATTTAACAATGGGGATATAAAACGGATGGACAAGATGTGACCACTCACCCAGCTTGGAGGATTGTACATGGAAAATCCGCCCTTTGGGTCGACACGGAAAAAATCCTCCTCTTCTCCCTTGTACAAAGCGGACAAGGTCTTTACTAGAGCTGCAGCCGAATCCGGCCCCTTACGGCCATAGCGGGTGGTGTCGTCCTCCCCGTTGAAGTCCCACATGGGGTGGCCTCTATACTGTAGCGGCTGCACCCCTCGCATGAGGCATGCGGCCATGACCCCGATCATGGTTAGTCCGGAATGGGCTAATAATCTTATCCGGCCCATCAGGTAAATAACGTCCCTGTCACTTTCCCTCTGACGGCTCCGTGGGCGCCAGCTTAGGCGCTTCTTTAAGGGAGCACTGTTGAATTCGGTGAGGCCGATCCGGACAGGATCCGGCAGCGGGACGTCTTCTATATAAAACCACTCCGAGGGCTAGTCTTCGGACGCCTTCTTTGGGGTTCCGGACAGATATCCGGTCCCGGTGATGCGCCACACTTTGGCTACGCCCACTTGATACATTGACCCCTTCTTGGAACAGGGCATGAGGCAAAACAGCTCCTTCCACAGTCCGAAATGAGCTTCAACACCCAAGAACAGCTCGCTGAGGGCTACAAAGCCCGCGATATGCAATACTGAGGCAGGCGTGAGATGATGTAGGTGGAGGCCGTAGAACTCCAGCAGCCCCCGGAGAAATGGATGGATTGGAAATCCGAGCCCCCTTATTAAGTAAGGGACGAGGCACACCCGCTCTCCTTTGGAGGGATTAGGGGCATTCTCTGCTTGCTCTCCGCCGTTGTAGACGGCAAGACCGGCTCGAACCGGGACCATATAGGCCGGGGGAAGAAATCCCTTGGTCTGGAGCGTCACTAGCTCGCTATGCGGGATGGAACATCTCTCCCAATATCCCGGCTTAGGGCTGGAAGGGCGAGAGGAGGAGTTGCGACGGCTGGCCATGGTGGAATGGACCTTTGTCGGATGCGCCCTGATGAACACTCGCGGAGGGGAGAAGGTGTGGATTGGATCTAAATCCTCATCCCCTTAAATAGGGCAGCTCATTTACGCGGCTAGGGGTGTGAATGTAAAAAAACTCAGACTTTTCATATTCGTTTAACACGTGGGAAGCGGCCATTATTGGGCATAGAAGCCAAGGAGCGCAACATCTACAAGAAACCGGACTTTATTCAAACAGGTACACGGAATTTGGAGGAGAACCCGCCTTGCAATGCCGAAGACAATCTGCGCATCGGACTCATCGTCATTGAAGCCTGGTTCGGGGGCTACTGAGGGAGTCCTGGATTAGGGGGTGTTTGGATAGCCAGACTATACCTTCAGCCGGACTCCCGGACTACGAAGATACAAGATTGAAGACTCTGTCCCATGTCCGGAAGGGACTTTCCTTGTCGTGGAAGGCAAGCTTGGCGATACGGATATGAAGATCTCCTACCATTGTAACCGACTCTATGTAACCCTAACCCTATCCGGTGTCTATATAAATCGGAGGGTTTTAGTCTGTAGGACAACATACACATCAACAATCATACCATAGGCTAGCTTCTAGGGTTTAGCCTCATCGATCTCGTGGTAGATCTACTCTTGTACTACCCATACCATCAATATTAATCAAGTAGGACGTAGGGTTTTACCTCCATCGAGAGGGCCCGAACCTGGGTAAAACTTCGTGTCCCTTGTCTCCTGTTACCATCCGGCCTAGACGCACAGATCGGGACCCCCTACCCGAGATCCGCCGGTTTCGACACCGACAGCCACCGTAATCTCCTCACGCCCTCGCATAATGCAAGATGTCGTGATTCCACTAAGGGACCCTTGAGGGCGGTCACTGAACTCGTACAAATGGCAACCCTTGGGGTCGGTCACCGAACCCGTACACTTTGGCAACCCTTGGGGGAGGTCACCGGTACCCGTCAAATTGCTCGAGGTGATCTCCACAACCTAATTGGAGACCCCGACGCTTGCTCGGAGCTTTACACCACAATGATTGAGCTTCGAACACCACCAACCATCTAGTGTTCCCAAGCACCCAAGAGGAACAAGCTCAAGGGTACCAAGCACCCAAGAGTAATAAGCTTCTCAACTTGTAACTTCCACGTATCACCATGGAGAACTCAAACCGATGCACCAAATGCAATGGCAAGGGCACACGAAGTGCCCAAGTCCTTCCCTCTCAAATCCCACTGAAGCAACTAATGCTAGGGAGGAAAATGAGAGGAAGAACAAGAAAGAGAACACAAAGAACTCCAAGATCTAGATCCAAGGGGTTCCCCTCACTTAGAGGAGAAAGTGATTGGTGGAAATGTGGATCTAGATCTCCTCTCTCTTTTCCCTCAAAAACTAGCAAGAATCCATGGAGGGATTGAGAGTTAGCAAGCTCGAAGAAGGTCAAGAATGGGGGAAGAACACGAGCTCAAAGGATAAAAAAAGGTTCATTGGGGAAGAAGACCCCCTTTTAAGGAGGGGAAAAATCCAACCATTATGTGCTCAGCCCGCACACGAGCGGTACTACCGCTCGGGCGGAAGAAGCAGGGAAAAGAAGCAACAAAATACGAACCTTGGGGCGGTAGTACCGCATATAAGCGGTACTACGGCTCACCCTAGCGGTACTACCGCTGGAGGAGCAGAACACGGGACCAAAAGAGGCAGGGCAGAGCAGAGTACGGCGGCAGTAATGCAGTAGCGGTACTACTGCCCGACCGGAGCGGTACTACCGCTTATAGGCGGAACTACCGTGCCTTACTGGCGTGCAACTACTGCTAAACCCGACACGAAAAGAGCAGGACCCAAAATCGAGGCGGTAGTAGAGCGGTACTGGAGCAGTACTACCGCTGCCGACCGCGGTACTACCGCAGGGAGAAAACCAGAACTGCCATAACTTCTTCATAAGAGCAAACTCAAGCTTGTTGGATACAAGACGACGAGTAGCATCAAAAAAGCGACTGGTTATAAAAAGAAGAGGTAGGGGAGGTATGCCTGACAAATGGAGGAGTGAAACCTCCAACAGCAAAGAACAGGCATAACCTCCAACATCGAAAACATCATAGAAGATGCAAGGGGACTCTATTTTCGATGAACTCGAGCTTGTCAACAAGATGACCATAAGCTCCAAAACTATCAAAGAGAACCAAACAAGAACCAAGAAAGATGATGCAAGAATGCAATGGTTTGAGCTCTCTACGAACGACACGATCAAGTTACTCATCGAGAGCCCCCCTTGATAGTACGGCAATCGATCCTATAACCCGGTCTCCCAACTACCACTATGAGACCGGTAAAATGAAAACCTATCAAGGGCAAACCTTTGTCTTGCACATAGTCCAGTTGAGCTAGATGATGACGATCTTGACTCCCTCAAGTTGGACCACCTTTCTTGATTGTGTTGGCTCGATGAAGACTAGTTGATTTCTCCCCCATACTCGACCATGGGTGAGCCACTCTTCAGTACATCTTCATAAATCCATTTTCACCATAATGGATGGCAAGTGATAACCCAAAAGTATAGGGTATCGCAACAGCTTTTGAGGGTAGAGTATTCAACCCAAATTTATTGATTCGACACAAGGGGAGCCAAAGAATATTCTCAAGTATTAGCAGCTGAGTTGTCAATTCAACCACACCTGGAAACTTAGTATCTGCAGCAAAGTGTTCAGTAGCAAAGTAATATGATAGTGGTGGTAGCGGCAACAAAAGTAAAGACAGCAAAAGTAATGTTTTTGGTATTTTGTAGTGATTGTAATAGTAGCAGCGGGAAAGTAAATAAGCGAGAACCAGTATATGGAAAACTCGTAGGCACCGGATCAGTGATGGATAATTATGCCGGATGCGGTTCATCATGTAACAGTCATAACATAGGGTGACACAGAACTAGCTCCAATTCATCAATGTAATGTAGGCATGTATTCCGTATATAGTCATACATGCTTATGGCAAAGAACTTGCATGACATCTTTTGTCCTACCCTCCCGTGGCAGCGGGGTCCTATTGGAAACTAAGGGATATTAAGGCCTCCTTTTAATAGAGAACCGGAACAAAGCATTAGCACATAGTGAATACATGAACTCCTCAAACTATGGTCATCACCGGGAGTGGTCCCGATTATTGTCACTTCGGGGTTGCCGGATCATAACACATAGTAGGTGACTATAGACTTGCAAGATAGGATCAAGAACTCACATATATTCATGAAAACATAATAGGTTCAGATCTGAAATCATGGCACTCGGGCCCTAGTGACAAGCATTAAGCATAGCAAAGTCATAGCAACATCAATCTCAGAACATAGTGGATACTAGGGATCAAACCCTAACAAAACTAACTCGGTTACATGATAAATCTCATCCAACCCATCACCGTCCAGCAAGCCTACGATGGAATTACTCACGCACAGCGGTGATCATCATGAAATTGGTGATGGAGGATGGTTGATGATGACGACAGCGACGAATCCCCCTCTCCGGAGCCCCGAACGGACTCCAGATCAGCCCTCCCGAGAGGTTTTAGGGCTTGGCAGCGGCTCTGTATCGTAAAACGTGATGATTTCTTCTCTCTGATTTTTTTCTCTCCGAAAGCAAATATATAGAGTTGGAGTTGGCATCGGAGGGCATCCAGGGGGCCCACTAGGTAGGGGGCGCGCCCTAGAGGGGGGGCGCCCCCACCCTCGTGGACAGGATGTGGGCCCCCTAGTCTTCATCTTTGGCGAGGATTTTTTATTTTTTTTCTAAGATGTTCCGTGGAGTTTCAGGTCATTTCGAGAATATTTGTTTTCTGCACATAAAACAACACCATGGCAATTCTGCTGAAAACAGCGTCAGTCCGGGTTAGTTCCATTCAAATCATACAAGTTAGAGTCCAAAACAAGGGCAAAAGTGTTTGGAAAAGTAGATACACGGAGACGTATCAACTCCCCCAAGCTTAAACCCTTGCTTGTCCTCAAGAAATTCAGTTGACAGACTGAAAGAAACAAAGAAAAACTTTTACAAACTCTGTTTGCTCTTGTTGTTGTAACTATGTCAAGCCAGCATTCAAGTTTTCAACATATATCATAACTAACCACATTTGCAATAATTCTCAGGTCTCATAAATACTCATATCAATAGTATAATCAACTAGCAAGCCATAATAATAAATCTCGGATGACAACACTTTCTCAAAACAATCATAATATGATATAACAAGATGGTATCTCGCTAGCCCTTTCTGAGACCGCAAAACATAAATGCAGAGCACCTTTAAAGATCAAGGACTGACTAGACATTGTAATTCATGGTAAAAGAGATCCAATCATAGTCACACCCAACATAGATTAATAGTGATGAATGCAAATGACAGTTGTGCTCTCCAGCTAGTGCTTTTTTAATAAGAGGGTGATGACTCAACATAAAAGTAAATGGATAGGCCCTTCGCAGAGGGAAGCAGAGATTTGTAGAGGTGTCAGAGCTCGGTTTTGCAATAGAGATAATTGTATTTTGAGCGGTATACTTTCATTGTCAAGGTAGCAACTAAGAGATGGCGATATCTTCCATGCTAAACACATTATAGGTGGTTCCCAAACAGAATGGTAAAGTTTATACTCCCCCTCCACCAACAAGCATCAATCCATGACTTGCTCGAAACAACGAGTGTCTCCAACATACATCAGGTCCTAGGGGGAGTTTTGTTTGCAATTAATTTGGATTTGGTTTGCATAAAGCATGGGACTAGGCATCCCGGTGACCTGTCATTTTCTCGTGAGTGAGGAGTGGAGTCCACTCCTCTTGAGAATAACCCGCCTAACACGGAAGATAAGGACAATCTTGGTTGATACATGAGCTATTTGAGCATACAAAACAGAATGTTTATTTGAAGGTTTAGAGTTTGGCACATACAAATTTACTTGGAACGGTAGGTAGATACCGCATATAGGAAGGTATGGTGGACTCATCTGGAATAACTTTGGGGTTTAAGGGATTGGATGCACAAGCAGTATTCCCGCTTAGTACAAGTGAAGGCTAGCAAAAGATTGGGAAGCGACCAACTAGAGAGCGACAACAGCCATGTACATGCATTAAAATTAATAAACATTGGATGCAAGCATGAGTAGGATATAATCCACCATGAACATAAATATCGTGAAGGCTATGTTGATTTGTTTCAACTACATCCGTGAACATGTGCCAAGTCAAGTCACTTAAATCATTCAAAGGAGGATACCACCCCATCATACCACATCATAATCATCTCAATAGCATGTTGGTACACAAGGTAAACCATTATTACTCATAGCTAATCAAGCATGGCACAAGCAACTACGAACTCTAATTGTCATTGCAAACATGTTTGTTCATAATAAGCTAAATCAAGAATGAGGGACTCATCATATTTACAAAAACAAAAGAGGTCGAGTTCATACCAGCTTTTCTCATCTCAGCCAGCCCATCATATATCATCATAATTGCCTTTCACTTGCACGACCGAACGGTGTGAATAATAATAAGGGTGCACGTGCATTGGACTAAGCTGGAATCTGCGAGCATTCAATAAACTGGAGAAGACAAGGCAATATGGGCTCTTGGTTAAATCAACAATAATGCATATAAGAGCCACTTCAACAATTTAATTATGGTCTTCTCCTACTGACCCCCAAAGAAAAGAAAAGAAATAAAACTATTTACACGGGAAAGCTCCCAACGAGCAAAAGAAGAATGGGAAATATTTTTGGGTTTTCTTTTTAATTATTACTACTACAGCAGAAAAATAAACTACTACTAATTTTTTTGGTTTTTCTTAAGGTTTAAGAAACACACAAGAAGAAAGCAGGAAAAAGAAAATAAACTAGCATGGATATTACAGTGAAAGAGTATGAGCACCGACATCTAGCAATGAGTGTGTGTGAACATAAATGTAATGTCGGTGAGAAATATGTACTCCCCCAAGCTTAGGATTTTGGCCTAAGTTGGTCTATTGCCAGGGATAGCCTGGCGGGTACCTGTAGGTGTAGCTGGGGTCGTACTGCGACGAAGAATAGTTGGGATCATACTGTGATGAAGAAGAAGACTCTGACTGCCACTGGCTGACAGTCATCTCTGGATCCCAAGAATAAACAGATTGTCGTGGAGGCTATCTTGTGGTTCCTGTTCCGGGGCTGGTGCAGGATTCTTGTAAGCTTGGATGGCAGCCCACGTAACGAGGTAGGGTCCCACAAAATTAAACAAAGAGGGAGCAGGCAACGTAATAGTTTTAGGATAATGTTTATCAAAGTATAACTTATATTTGAGCTCTCCATTCCTGTCCTCAACAAGAAAATCATGAGCTATCATGGTCTTATAGTCTAGATAAGCATTAGGCAACAATTTTTATTCTTTCTCATAATGCCTAATAGCTATGTTAAAGTGTGCAGCAAGGCGAGAAGCATAAATGCCTCCAAATATGGGGCCTTTAGTATGGTTCAGACTCAACCGCCTAGCAATAATTCCGCCCATACTGACAGTGTTGTCGCGGTATAAACCATGGAACAGAATAATAATATCAGGAACACTAAGGTTCCCACAGTTCCCACGACCAATCAAGCATCGACTAGCAAATAAAGTAAAATAGCATAACATCGGAAAATGTATGCTAGTGATTCTTGCATCAGAAACCTTCCTGGTTTCTCCCATAGAAATAAGGTTAATAAATGGTTCCAACTTTTTACGAGGTGGTTCCTCTAAGATACCATCAAGAGGTATGTTGCAGACTACGCAAAATTCAGACAATGGCATTTTCTTCACAACGTCATATAAATGAAACTCTACTGAAGGAGGTGACTCTTTAGGGAAAAAGTAGAAGTTTTGCACAAAGGTATTTGTGTGTAAGAGATACTGTGGACGTTGGTCGCGGACGAAGTCGGTGAGGCCAGCATTCTTAATCAATGAATAGAAATCCTCATAATTCCCGGCCTCTCTCAAGAAATTATCAGAAGGCCATTCACACGGCCGGATCTCCACGGTACGAGGCAAATTATATTTGGGCCTCTGAGCTTCTTCATTTTGTTTATCCTTTGAGCTTCGGCTCGATGAACCCCTCAAAAGTCTCCTCATTATTTTTCTGAAATAATCTGAAATTTTTAGTAAATTCAAACAAAAGTGAACCACCTTCAATAAAACTGATGGCAACTACTCCTACAAGTGCCTAGAGCCTAAATCAAGCATTAGAACTACTTGGAACCATATAAATTTGACATGCAAGCTCAAGAACATGGTCACCTATGCAGCACAAATTTGCAAAGAATAAAGCACTAGAACAAAAACTAATTGGACCAATGGAGGAGTCACATACCAAGGAACATGTTGGGGAACATAGTAATTTCAAAATTTTCCTACGCACACGCAAGATCATGGTGATGCATAGCAACGAGAGGGGAGAGCATGATCTACGTACCCTTGTAGACCGACAGCGGAAGCGTTAGCACAACGCGGTTGATGTAGTCGTACGTCTTCACGGCCCGACCGATCAAGCACCGAAACTACGGCACCTCCGAGTTTTAGCACACGTTCAGCTCGATGACGATCCTCGGACTCCGATCCAGCAAAGTGTCGGGGTAGAGTTCCGTCAGCACGACGGCGTGGTGACGATCTTGATGTACTACTGTCGCAGGGCTTCGCGTAAGCACCGCTACAATATTATCGAGGATTATGGTGGAAGGGGGCACCGCACACGGCTAAGAATATGATCACGTGGATCAACTTGTGTCTAGGGGTGCCCCCTGCCCCCGTATATAAAGGAGCAAGGGGAGGAGGCCGGCCGGCCCCTATTGGCGCGCCAGGAGGAGTCCTCCTCCTAGTAGGAGTAGGACTCCTACTAGGAGGGGGAAGGAAGTGGGGAGGGAGAAGGAAAGGGGGGCGCCGCCCCCCCTCTCCTAGTCCAATTCGGACCAGGGGGGAGGAGGCGCGCGGCCCACCCTGGCTGCCCCTCTCTCTCTCCACTAAGGCCCATATGGCCCATTACTTCTCCCGGTAGGGTTTCGGTAACCCTCCGGCTCTCCGGTTTTCTCCGAAATCACCCGGAACACTTCCGGTGTCCGAATATAGCCGTCTAATATATCAATCTTTATGTCTCGACCATTTCGAGACTCCTCGTTATGTCCGTGATCACATCTGGGACTCCGAACTAACTTCGGTACATCAAAACTCATAAACTCATAATATAACTGTCATCGAAACCTTAAGCGTGCGGACCCTACGGGTTCGAGAACAATGTAGACATGACCGAGACACGTCTCCGGTCAATAACCAATAGCGGAACCTAGATGCTCATATTGGCTCCTACATATTCTACGAAGATCTTTATCGGTCAGACCGCATAACAACATACGTTGTTCCCTTTGTCATCGGTATTTTACTTGCCCGAGATTCGATCGTCGGTATCTCAATACCTAGTTCAATCTCGTTATCGGCAAGTCTCTTTACTCGTTTCGTAATACATCATCTCGCAACTAACTCATTAGTTGAAATGTTTGCAAGGCTTATGTGATGTGCATTATCGAGAGGGCCCAGAGATACCTCTCCGACAATCGGAGTGACAAATCCTAATCTCGAAATACGCCAACCCAACATGTACCTTTGGAGACACCTGTAGAGCTCCTTTATAATCACCCAGTTACGTTGTGACGTGTGGTAGCACACAAAGTGTTCCTCCGGCAAACGGGAGTTGCATAATCTCATAGTCATAGGAACATGTATAAGTCATGAAGAAAGCAATAGCAACATACTAAACGATCGGGTGCTAAGCTAATGGAATGGGTCATGTCAATCACATCATTCTCCTAATAATGTGATCCCGTTAATCAAATGACAACACATGTCTATGGTTAGGAAACATAACCATCTTTGATTAATGAGCTAGTCAAGTAGAGGCATACTAGTGACGTTTGGTTTGTCTATGTATTCACACAAGTATTATGTTTCCGGATAATACAATTCTAGCATGAATAATAAACATTTATCATGATATAAGGAAATAAAATAATAACTTTATTATTGCCTCTAGGGCATATTTCCTTCAGTCTCCCACTTGCACTAGAGTCAATAATCTAGATTAAACAGTAATGATTCTAACACCCATGGAGCTTTGGTGTTGATCATGTTTTGCTCGTGGAAGAGGCTTAGTCAACGGTGATGAAGCTATGTACCTGGGGTAGGAGCACGGACCTGTCCAAAGAGTCCTACCCAAGGACATCCCTAGAAGAAATCACCCATCAATCGACTTGAAGGTACTCCACTCGACGGGTTCAAGACACTCGACCAAGAAGCTACCACTCGACCATGAAGCTATTCACTCGACTGCCAGGAGATCTACAGTCACTCCGTAGGCAACGGTCAGCTGTTAAGTAGTCTTCATGGTCATTACAGCACTTTATTAGAGGCGTTACCAGTAACGCCCCATCTTAAATGTACTTTAAAACCCTGCATTACTGAGGGCAGGAGGGGGTCGGCGAACTCTATATAAGCCACCCCCCTCCTCAGTAGGAGGGGTTCGCACCCCTGTAATCTATACACGCATAATCCAGTCGACCGCCTCCGGGCTCCGAGACGTAGGGCTATTACTTCCTCCAAGAAGGGCCTGAACTCATAAACCTCGCGTGTAACAACTTCCCAATAGCTAGGATCTAGCCTCTCCATACTCACCCCCCTACATCACTGTCAGAGTTAGAACCACGATAGTTGGCGCCCACCTTGGGGCGGGAATCTTAGCGCTTAGTTGGAGAAGTTGTGATTTTTCTCGATCCCTTTGATCATGTTTTCTTGCGGAGTTTTGGTGGAGGACCGCGAGATCCGTCTCGGCGCGCTCACCTTCATCGTCGACGACTCCGCCTGGCTTCAGGAGGCACCGCTCGACATCGACGCGCTCCCCGCCCGCGGTGCGACACATTTCCGCGCATGCGTTCGTGGCATCCTCCTGCGGCAACCGTCGACCCAATATGGGTCGGCCCCCGTATCGTCTCCCCGCCCTGTCTCCCACCAGCGCAAGCGCTCCGGTCGGTCAAGACTTCAGCGGTGGGTGAGGCACGCCGTGGCCCGCCAATCGGCGGCCCCGCAAGTCGCGGCCATCGAGCCCGTCGAATCCCTCTACGGCCTGTTCGACTGGCTCCGTGGAGACCGTATCCGAGTGCAACAGCAGCGATCCAGCGGCTGAGGTTCTGGCAGTCGATGGAACACACAGTCCCCCTGGTTTCCCTCGCACTGATGGAGGCGCGGGTGGGGGCGATCCGTCGCATCCCCACGATGAGTATCTCCCCGAACCTCTCACGTCATTGCAGCGAGAGGAGCTTCGCCGCCGGAACATGGACGCGCTCCGCACTCCTATCGTCGGAGAGACCCCCGAGGCCCGGGCCTTGGAGGACGCGCGTTTGGCCAACTTGGCCGAGCGCACTCGACTGGAGAATCTCTAGCGAGCACTCGACGAGCAAGCGCGTCAGCGGGCTCCCGAGTCTAGTCGACGCCAGCTCTTCCCGCCGACGCAAGTATATCGAACCCCAGTTCAGAATCTGGCCGCCGCGGCCCGTATAGCAGAATCGATTCAGCCCTCCCAGTCGGAGGCTGGCAGGGGCTTGTCACAGATCAGAGCATTGCTCCGGGCGGCGGGAGACCAGAATTCCGCAGTCTCTCAGTCGCGGAATAGGATCCACAGTCGGTCTGTCGCAACAGATACAGTCGAGTCAGCTCACAGCCCGAGATCGCCCCCGAGGCGTGAGGGACGTGGTGGCCAGCATGATCAGTACAGGAGGAATGAACAGTATGATCACCGATTCGACCGTGATGATCGACGTCGAGTGCCAACCCCTCCCCCGAGGAGTGGGTCGTATGAGCCTCGACGGCAAGATGACAGACGCCCTCATAGTGTTGGGCAGAGGATTCCAGTCGACCCCAGAGACCCAGGCTTTGATGCGAGATCCATCCTCGTTCAAGGTTTGGTTGACAGGAACAGAGCTCATCGAGAAGGCCACAACAGAGATGCGCCTACCAGCAGTAGAGTACGCGCTTCAGGGCCAGAGTGTTTCAGTCGAGCCATCAGAGCCGCAGTGATACCTCCCAATTTCAGGTTGGCGACTGGAATCGGCAAGTTCACCGGTGAATCTAAGCCTGACACCTGGCTCGAAGATTACCGAGTGGCTGTACAGATTGGCGGTGGCAATGACGAGGTGGCCATGAAGCATTTGCCTCTCATGTTAGAGGGCTCGGCCAGAGCGTGGCTAAATCAGTTGGCACCCAGCAGCATTTACACTTGGGAGGACCTCTCCCGAGTGTTTATCACAACCTTTGAAGGAACATGCAAGCGACCTGCAGGCCTAACCGAGCTGCGGTCTTGCGTGCAGAAGCCGAATGAAACTCTGAGGGAATACATCCAGAGGTGGATCACGCTGCATCACTCGGTTGAGAACGTGCCAGACCATCAAGCAGTTTGTGCCTTCAAGGAAGGTGTTAAATACAGAGAGTTGAATCTGAAGTTCGGTCGAACTGGAGAGATGTCTCTGAATCGGATGATGGAGATTGCCACCAAGTATGCTAACGGAGAAGACGAAGATCGACTCCGGAGTGGCAAGCAGAAAGCAATCGCCCAGGAAACTGGAGGCAATTCCAGTCGGAAGCAGAAGCGGAAGGCCGAGCCAGCCGCTCCTGGAGAGGCCCTGGCCGTAGCCCAGGGAAACTTCAAGGGAAAACCCAAGGGCACCTGGAAGCCCAAAAAAGTCAAGGATCAAGACGGAAATGATGTTTTGGATCTGCCATGTCACATCCACACCAAGAAGGATGAAGAGGGTAATTTTATTTACCCAAAGCATACCACTCGACAGTGCCGGCTCCTGATCCAGCAGTTCCAAGGAAAACAGTCCAAGGATAAGGAAAGAGAGTCGGACAGAGTCGAGGACAAGGAAGACAGTGACGATGGATACCCATAAGTCAATTCCACCCTGATGATTTTTGCCGATGTCGAAAGCAGAAGTCGACTGAAAGTCATTAACCGAGAGGTGAACATGGTTGCCCCGGCAACACCCAGTTACCTGAAGTGGTCTCAGATTGCCATCACATTCGACCAGTCTGATCACCCGACGCACATTGCCACCCCTGGGAGGCAAGCTTTGGTGGTCGACCCAATTGTTGAAGGCACTCGACTGACTAAAGTCCTGATGGATGGAGGCAGTGGCCTGAACATACTGTATGCTGAAACATTGAAAGGAATGGGCATTCCGATGTCCAGACTCAGCACCAGTAACATGAGTTTCCATGGAGTCATTCCTGGGAAGAAAGCCCAATCACTCGGCCAGATCGCTCTTGATGTGGTTTTCGGTGATTCAAAGAATTACCGCAAGGAAAAGTTAACATTCGAGGTCGTGGACTTCCAAAGTGCTTATCACGCCATTTTGGGCAGGCCAGCTTACGCACGCTTCATGGCCCGGCCATGTTACGTGTACCTCAAACTGAAGATGCCTGGCCCCAAAGGTGTGATCACTGTCACAGGCAATCGGAAGAAGGCGGAAGAGTGCTTTCAGAAGGGCTCAAAGATTGCAGATGCTCAGATGGCAGTGGTCGAGCTGCAAGAGTACCAAAAGACTGCCGACCCAAGCGAGTTGCTACGAGCCAAGAAGCCTGCTTCAGAATCAGCTTTTCAGTCGTCCGGTGAAACAAAAACAGTCGACATTCACCCGACCGACCCCGATGTTGCCCCGACTCACATCTCAACGATGCTTGACTCCAAATAGGAAGAAGCGCTCATCCAGCTCCTCCGTGAGAACTGGGACATCTTCGCATGGAAACCCTCCGACATGCCTGGAGTTCCCAGGGGGCTGGCTGAGCACCGTCTACGGGTCGACCCAAAATTCAAGCCTGTGAAGGAACATCTTCGACGGTCCACCGTCCAGAAGAAGCAAGCCATTGGCGAGGAGGTGGCTCGGCTCTTAGCAGCAGAGTTCATCCGAGAAATTTACCACTCCGAGTGGCTCGCCAATGTCGCCATGGTCCCCAAGAAGGACAAGTCACTTCGCATGTGCCTTGATTTCAAACATATCAATCGGGCCTGCCCGAAAGATCATTTTCCTCTCCCTCGCATCGACCAAATAGTCGACTCGACTACGGGATGCGAGAGATTGTCTTTTCTAGATGCTTATTCCGGGTACCATCAGATCCGTCTGTATGGACCCGACGAAATCAAAACAGCTTTCATCACCCCATTCGGATGCTTCTGTTATGTCACTATGCCATTCGGCCTCAAGAACGCCGGAGCCACGTTCATGAGAATGATTCAGAAGTGTTTACTCACTCAAATCAGTCGGAATGTGGAGGCATACATGGATGATATTGTGGTCAAGTCACGCAAAGGTTCCGACCTGCGAGCTGACCTTGCCGAAACCTTTGCCAACCTCAGGAGGTATGATATCAAGCTCAATCCATCAAAATGCACATTCGGAGTTCCAGGCGGAAAGTTACTCGGTTTTCTTGTTTCCGAACGAGGGATCAACGCCAATCCTGAGAAAATTGGCACCATACTCCGGATGAAGCGTCCTGTACGCGTGCACGATGTCCAAAAGCTTACAGGCTGCTTGGCCGCTTTAAGTCAATTCATTTCTCGCCTCGGTGAAAAGGCGTTGCCTCTCTAACGACTGATGAAGAAGTCTGACAAGTTCGAGTGGACTCCAGAAGCTGACGCAGCGTTTGCAGAACTCAAAGCTCTGCTCTCCACCCAGCCGGTGCTTGCTGCCCCAATCAGCAAAGAGCCTCTGCTGCTGTACATTGCGGCCACGGGACAAGTTGTCAGTACAGTACTCACGGTCGAGCGGGAAGAAGAAGGAAAGGCCTTCAGAGTTCAGCGCCCAGTCTATTATCTGTCTGAAGTTTTGACCTCTTCAAAACAAAGATACCCTCACTACCAGAAGCTTGTATATGGGATTTACATGACCACGAAGAAGGTTGCACATTACTTCTCTGACCACTCCATTACAGTCGCCAGCGACGCCCCACTGTCAGAGATACTGCATAACAGAGATGCAACTAGTCGAGTGGCCAAGTGGGCGATTGAACTCCTTCCCTTAGATATCAGGTTTGAAGCAAAGAAGGCTATTAAGTCCCAAGCAATCGCAGATTTCGTCGCCGAGTGGATTGAACAGCAGCTTCCGACTCAAGTTCACTCGGAGCACTGGACCATGTTCTTCGATGGATCTAAGATGCTGAATGGTTCCGGTGCTGGGGTAGTTCTAGTCTCCCCCCGAGGAGAAAAGCTCAGATACGTCCTCCAGATTCACTTCGATTCCTCCAACAATGAAGCAGAGTATGAAGCACTTCTGTATGGGTTGCGCATGGCCATTTCACTCGGCGTCCGTCGCCTCATGGTCTACGGCGACTCAGATTTGGTGGTTAATCAGGTAATGAAGGAGTGGGACGTCAGAAGCCCGGCTATAACTGGTTATTGCAATGCAGTGAGAAAGCTAGAAAAGAAATTCGAGGGGTTAGAACTTCATCACATCCCCGACTCAAAAATCAAGCAGCCGATGATCTGGCAAAGATAGGCTCCAAGAGAGAAGCCATTCCCAGCAATGTGTTTTTGGAGCACATCCGCTCGCCGTCAGTCCAGGAGGATCCTTTCACAGAAGAAGCCCCACAACCGAAAAGTGCCACAGATCCGACTGAAGTCGAAGTTCCTGCTGTGGTCGACCTGATCATGGAAGTCTTGGCCATCACACCCGACTGGACGATACCATACATCGCATATATCCTAAGGAAAGAGCTCCCAGAGGACGAGGAAGAGGCTCGACAGATCATCCGCCGATCCAAGGCCTTCACAGTCATAAAGGGGCAGTTGTACAGAGAAAGCGCGACTGGAATCGGTCAGAAGTGCATAACTCCGGAAGAAGGTCAGATGATCCTTGATGAGATCCATTCAGGGACCTGCGGTCACCATGCGTCCTCCCGAACCATTGTGGCCAAAGCATACCGGGCGGGATTTTACTGGCCAAGAGCAAATGAGATGGCAAAGGAGATAGTTGACAAGTGTGAGGGGTGTCAGTTCTACTCCAACATGTCCCACAAGCCTGCATCAGCCCTGAAGACCATTCCACTCATCTGGCCCTTCGTTGTCTGGGGACTGGACATGGTCGGTCCTCTGAGAATAGGCAGGAGCGGTTTCACCCATGTGCTTGTGGCAGTCGACAAGTTTACCAAGTGGATTGAAGCTAAACCCATCAAGAACCTTGATGCTGGCACTGCTATTAGTTTTGTCAGAGGACTAACATTCAGATATGGAGTCCCTCACAGCATCATCACTGACAATGGGTCAAACTTCGATTCAGACCAGTTCAGAGCCTTTTGCGCCTCTCAAGGCACTCGTGTCGACTATGCGTCAGTCGCCCATCCCCAGTCAAATGGACAAGCTGAAAGAGCAAATGGTCTGATCCTCAAAGGACTAAAGCCTCGGCTAATGCGTGATCTCAAGCACGCAGCAGGTGCCTGGGTCGACGAGCTTCCGTCAGTTTTGTGGGGATTAAGGACCACCCCTAACCGGTCGACTGGAAGAACCCCGTTCTTTCTTGTTTATGGAGCCGAAGCCGTTCTGCCAAGTGATCTCCTTCACAACGCTCCCCGAGTCGAGCTTTACACCGAAGATGAAGCAGAACAGGCTCGGCAAGATGCAGTAGACCTCCTGGAAGAAGAAAGAGAGATGGCCATGATCAGATCGACCATTTATCAGCAAGACTTGCGTCGATTCCATGCCCAACATGTGAAGAGTCGAGCCTTCCAAGAAGGAGATTTGGTCCTCCGAGTGGATCAACAGAAACCACACAAGCTTGCTCCTACTTGGGAAGGCCCCTTCATCATCACCAGAGTCCTCCACAACGGAGCGTATCACCTCTACAATGTTGATCGCCAGATTGACGAGTCGCGAGCTTGGAATGCGGAACTACTACGCCCCTTTTATACTTAAGTTCCTTCCCATAAAGATGTAATAAGAGAAACTTCCGCAGTTCATTTTTATCAAAGTCAAGAGTGTTCCAATGATTGCTGTCACTTCTGTTTACATGCGAGAACCCCCAGTGGGTGACTTAGCCGCGAACCCGTTTCGCCTAAGTTCAAAAAAATTCCTACCGAGTGGAGAGCAAACCTCCCACTCGGGGGCTTAGCTGCAGTCCAGCACTCGCCTAAGTTCTCCTACGAAGAGACTTAGCTGCGGTCAGCACTCGCCTAAGTTTGAAAAATCCTACCGAGTGGAGAGCAAACCTCCCACTCGGAGGCTTAGCTGCAGTCCAGCACTCGCCTAAGTTCTCCTATGAAGAGACTTAGCTGCGGTCAGCACTCGCCTAAGTTTGAAAAATCCTACCGAGTGGAGAGTAAACCTCCCACTCGGAGGCTTAGCTGCAGTCCAGCACTCGCCTAAGTTCTCCTACGAAGAGACTTAGCTGCGGTCAGCACTCGCCTAAGTTTGAAAATCCTACCGAGTGGAGAGCAAACCTCCCACCCGGAGGCTTAGCTGCAGTCCAGCACTCGCCTAAGTTCTCATACGAAGAGACTTAGCTGCGGTCAGCACTCGCCTAAGTTTGAAAATCCTACCGAGTGGAGAGCAAACCTCCCACCCGGAGGCTTAGCTGCAGTCCAGCACTCGCCTAAGTTCTCATACGAAGAGACTTAGCTGCGGTCAGCACTCGCCTAAGTTCGAAAATCCTACCGAGTGGAGAGCGAACCTCCCACTCGGGGGCTTAGCTGCAGTCCAGCACTCGCCCAAGTTCTCTTACGAAGAGACTTAGCTGCGGTCAGCACTCGCCTAAGTTTGAAAAATCCTACCGAGTGGAGAGCAAACCTCCCACCCGGAGGCTTAGCTGCAGTCCAGCACTCGCCTAAGTTCTCCTACGAAGAGACTTAGCTGCGGTCAGCACTCGCCTAAGTTCGAAAATCCTACCGAGTGGAGAGCAAACCTCCCACCCGGAGGCTTAGCTGCAGTCTAGCACTCGCCTAAGTTCTCCTACGAAGAGACTTAGCTGCGGTCAGCACTCGCCTAAGTTCGAAAATCCCACTGAGTGGAGAGCAAACCTCCCACCCGGAGGCTTAGCTGCAGTCCAGCACTCGCCTAAGTTCTCCTACGAAGAGACTTAGCTGCGGTCAGCACTCGCCTAAGTTTGAAAAATCTACCGAGTGAAGAGCAAACCTCCCACTCGGAGGCTTAGCTGTAGTCAAGCACTCGCCTAAGTTCTCCTACGAAGAGACTTAGCTGCGGTCAGCACTCGCCTAAGTTTGAAAATCCTACCGAGTGGAGAGCAAACCTCCCACTCGGGGGCTTAGCTGCAGTCCAGCACTCGCCTAAGTTCTCTTACGAAGAGACTTAGCTGCGGTCAGCACTCGCCTAAGTTTGAAAAATCCTACCGAGTGGAGAGCAAACCTCCCACTCGGGGGCTTAGCTGCAGTCCCGCGCTCACCTAAGTATGAAACACTTCTCATTTCCCAAGGACGACAAGGGGCAGGTCGACCGCCACCTTCTCCTTCGGAGCTGCACCACAGACACAAAGTTATTTCGAGTGAAGATCAAATCCCACTCGACGGGTCATCCACAAAGAGATTCAACGACAAATCAAGTTCAAATAAAGCCTAAAATATCCGAGAGACCTCAGATCAAAGTACTCGAGCCCACAGCTCGGCAGAGTTTAACTGTTACACTTCCACTCGGCATTCCGAGACAAATTTAAGGCAGAGTTTAACGGATTACAAAATACACTCGGCATCCCGAGGCAAGTTTTTTCATTCCTCCGGAGGAGGAGGACTGGCAGGGGCGACAAATTCATCCAAGTCGATCCCATCTGCGATGCGGGTAGCAGCAGCAATAAATGTCTCCATGAAGTCCTGGAAGTTGTGCTTCCTCGTGTTGGCAACTTGGATGGCGGCCAGCTTCTCCTCCCGCACCTCCTTGCAATGGACGCGGACCAGAGACAGAGCCACGTCGGCACCACACCGAGCTGAAGACTTCTTCCACTCTTGCACTCGGTCAGGGATTCCGTTGAGTCGAGTCATCAGAGACTCGAGATCATTCTGGAGCGTGGACTCTGGCCAAAGCGTCGGGTCGATCCGCATCATGGCGACCTTCAGTCGAGCCAAGTAATCCATGACGCCGTCAACGCGGGATTCCAGTCGGAGCAGGTTCATGGCAGCTTCGTCTTGCACCGGAGAGTTGATTGGATCCAAACCTGTTTCGATCCGCCCGGTCTCCTCTTCGAAGTTCTGGCAAAGTTCTGCATGCACGATCCAAGGATAAGTCAAATTTCATAAAACTGAGTCGACACAAAAAGAACCAGTCGGAACTGATTGTGCACCTTCGAGCTTGATGTACAACTTCTTGGCAAAGCTCCTCAAGTAGCTCTCCAGGTCGTCTCTCCTGCGAGCGAGGCTTTCCATCTTCTCGCTCAGGGTGAGGTGCTCCTTCTTCCAACGCGAACACTCCCTATTGGCTTCCTTCAGAGCGGTCTTCAACTTGGTGTTCTCCCCTTCTAATTGGTCGACCGAAGCCAGCTTCTGCGCGGCCAGAGCGGTCTTGTCATCAGCCTCCTCACGGGCAGCAGCCAAGTCCTGATCCTTCTTCGCCAGAGCTTCTTTCAGTTTTTCTGCAAAAATGATGATTGAGTCGGAGAAAGCGAAGAGATACTCAAGCCTGAAAACTAACCAGTCGACAAAGGCGTCTTACCTACGGCGCCGTCTCTGACCTTCTGCAGCTCCGTCCTGGCCAGCTCCAGATCGAGGTTCATTTGAATTTGCTGTTTCTCCAGGTCAGCCAAGCGGGTTCCAAGATCACAAGACTTCTGAAGTCGAAGGGGAGGAGTTGCAATCTCAGTAAAAAAAAGGAAGAAGAGCAACAAAGACAATAAATACTAAGACTACGGTCGACTGCCAGCAGTCCACCATAGTCTCGGGGACTACACCCAGTGGGTGCACTTAGCGTGCCCCCACCGGTTCCTATCCCACCCGACCGACCCCTGAAGTCGAGTCAAAGACCACCCGACCGACCCCTGAAGTCGAGTCAAAGACAAGTTGCTTCCGAGCAGCTGAGAGACAATAAGCCTACACCCAGTAAAAAAAAGAGAGAAAGACGTCGACTGCCCGTAGTCGACTTCCATTCGACATGGCCCGATCAGGCAGAGTGAAGAAACTCAACTACGACTCAATTTAAAGACTACAGCCGACCGCCAGCAGTCGACCGTAGTCTCGGGGACTACACCCAGTGGGTGCACTTAGCGTGCCCACACTCATCCAAAAAAAACCCAGTGGGTGTACAAACTTAAAGATCTTCGGAAAAGAGATTCTTCAAAGAACATACCAAAACAGACCAAGTGTTGAAGTCGACTGACCTGGACATTGCTCTGAAGAGCCGAGCTTGCGTCGTAAGCCGCCTGGCAAGCCTCCCGAGCCACTTTTACCTGCTCCATCATGACTCCAGCCTGGCGTACAGCCTCCTTCGCAGCAGCCGCTTGGTCCTCAGGGACGGGGTACGCAGCAAAAAGCGAAGACGGATCTACAGTCGACGCTGAAGGCTGCACACTCGTCAAAGGAACAGCAAAAGTCACGGAAGCCCGAGTGGGTTCGCCATCATCCTGAACTGCAGCCTCAGGCGCGGGAGTGGATTGCGGAGCCTCGCCAGCCAACACCTTCTTCTTCCTCTTCACCCTCAGTGGTGTGTTGTCGTCGTCGTTCGGGAGGTCGATAACATGAGGAGGAGCTGCAAGGAAAACATTCAATCGACCAACGCTTCAGTCGACTCGTAAGCAGGACGGCAGTGATCATACCAGGGTTGGAGGTGACAGCGTCCTCCATCTCTTGGTCGTCGTTCCTGGCGGAGACCTCAGAAGTTACACCACTGCAAATCTCGAAAGTTAGTCAGTTGGCCCAGTGAATCGACCAAGGATCCGTCCACAGTCGACAAAGGAAAGCAAGTGTTGTTGTTACCCCGAACTAGTGGGAACAGCTATCTTCATTTTGGGCAAGGCCTTAGGCGGCTTAGATGGCGCCGTTCGTGGGTGCTTGGGAGCCTTCCCGGCCGGCGGAGGAGAAGAAGTCCGAGGGCGTTTCGACGACTGCCCAACAGGAGCGGCCGCCTTGCCACGTTCCTGCGCTGGATCGTGGGCGAGCTTGGACCGTCCCTCCGGGCGGGAGGGTTCAGCCTCCTCCTCCTCCTCACTGGAGAAGATGTCGTCGCCCTCCTCTCCCTCACCGTCGGACTCCCACTCGACCTGGTCGTCCCCGCTCTCGCCTCCGCTCCCCTCACCTTCCTCGGTCGGCCCTTGTGCCCCGTTGGGCGTCGAGTACATCTCAGTGGTAGCCTGGAGGACAACGGACAGGACGAAAGTCAGTCGACTTACACAAAGAAGACTAATACAGAAGGCCAGATATCCGACACAGACATACCTGATCCACTTCATATGAGTTGTCGAGTGGAATCACCCTTCTGGCTCCTCGGGAGTTGTCTTTGTTCCCCGTGATGCTTGACAGCCACCCCTCCAGCATCTCATCGGTGACCTCCTCTGGGTGGATCCGAGTGGTGTCGTCAAGGCCAGAATACAGCCACATCGGATGGTCCCGCGCCTGGAGCGGTTGGATGCGCCTCTGGAGAAAGACCTCTAACAGGTCCATCCCAGTCACCCCCTCACGGACAAGTTCAACCACTCGACCCGCCAATACCTTGACTTGGGCACTTTCCTCGGGCGTGACCTTCAGAGAGATAGGCTTCTCGGTTCGGTCGAGTGAAAAAGGAGGAAGACCGGTCGACTGCCCGGGGGTCGCCTGGTCCTGGCAGTAGAACCAGGTCGACTGCTAGCCGCGGACCGACTCCGGGAAGGTGATAGAGGGGAAACAGCTCTTCCCCCTCGTCTGGATCGCCAGACCCCCGCACAACTGGATGACTTGCGTCTTCTCGTCACTCGACTTGGCCTTCTTCACCGACTGGGAACGGCAAGTAAAGATATGCTTGAAAAGCCCCCAATGCGGACGGCAACCCAGGAATGCCTCGCACATGGAAATGAACGCGGCAAGGTAGACTATGGAATTGGGGGTAAAGTGATGGAGCTGCGCTCCGAAGAAATTCAAGAAGCTCCGGAAGAATGGATGGGGAGGCAGAGAAAACCCTCGGTCGATGTGGGTGGCGAGGAGCACGCACTCACCGTCGCGGGGTTGCGGCTCAATCTCCCTCCCCGGGAGACGCGCGGCCTCGTGGGGAATGGCTCCTCCCTCAACCATGTCGTCGAGATCTTCCTGCCGGAGCACCGATGGCATCCAATCGCCCTGAATCCAACCCTTGGGCAGGGTGGTCCGGGAGGAAGATCCACCTCGCGAAGACTTCTTTCCTTTCCCCGCCGCCGCCGCCTTCTTCGCGCGCTCCAAAGCAGTGGTCTTGCCCTTCACCATCGTCGCCGGCGAGGTCTCACACGGGCTAACGGCGCTAGGGTACGGTCGAGGGTCGCAGGAGAGCTGGCGAAGGGAGAGAGGAAGAAAGAAAGAAGGAAGCAGAAGAGAAGCGCGCGGCTTGGAAACCCCGAGCCGGCAACTTATAAGGGGCTGCTCCCGAGTGACTGACCGGTAGGCCCAGGCAGCCCAGTCAAATCCCGCAACAGACGCGCGCGCAGTACGTGGCGAAAAAGGCGACACGAGGATCGAGGAGTTTCTCCGCTTTATCACTTCCGCATTACTGCGGAAAAAGGCGACACGAGGATCGAGGAGTGTTCTCACCAACACCACCACACCACACACACACCACACAAAAAACACACAAACACCAAAAATCCACAAAAAACAACACCCCAACAAACAAAACAAATCCAAATCACCCAACAACCACACCAAAAATCCACCAAAACAACCTCCACACCTCAATATAACCCACAGCCAAAAAACTTACTATAATAATACAAACCAAAAACCATCAACCCACACAAAACCCAAACAAAACCCCCACAAAACACAAAACAACAACACCATACAACTCAACCAAAAACAATACACCACAAACATACCCCAAAACATACAAAAAACCACAAACAAACATAACTACACACAAACAACCACCCCAAATCCCAACAATTACCCCACACCCAACACCACCCCACACAAAACCCAAACCCCCAACCTAAAAATCCGTAAAAGAGACGAATATTAAAACAATCAAAATCAAGTGATCGATAAGGAGCGAAAGCAGTAAAAGATTCGAAAAAAAAGAGTATCCTGATAGTAAAATACAAGGATTCAATGTAGCAGACCATGAGATAAACTTCAACCAAAACGAACGAGGGAACTGGAAGATGGCACTCAAGAAGACTGATAGAGGGATAGGTGCCAAGTCGCTACACGCCCACAATGCACACACTGACCACCTAAAGACGAGGCACTCACACTTACACTCACTAGAAGAACACCCAGTCGTAACGGATCCCACCAAATCTCTATACCCCAACCCAACTCAAAACGACACTCGGGCTATATGATGAAGACTCATGTAAACCCTGCAGATGATACCCGGAGCACGATCCCGCTCTCCAAAAAGAGTCATACCCAACGGCACCACATTCATAGTAACAATACACATCATACGACCTTGAATGGAGCTCAACCCCCCAAACAAACAAATACCAATCCACATACGACCAGAGGAACTCAGACACACGAAATCTCAAACATAAGAGCATACCACATAAACCGCCAAAACATGAAGACTATTTACACCACACATCGAACATCGACCAAAGAGCCACAAATCATACCACTTACACAACCAACTCACAAATACGTAGAGCACCAGGATCAGACCACATGAATTAAGATAGATACACTTCACTCCGGATCATTACACACAGCACTTATCTAGCAGGCGTTACCCATAAACCAGGACAAAAAACCCATCCTTCAAACTGTTACTTACAACCCTCGCTATATACACAGAGCGGCAGGAGCGGCTCAGACGAACTATATATAATAGCACACCCACCTACCACTCAGTAGGACGGCGTCTAGACCCCTGTACCACTAACTACCTACATCGCATCATCGCAGTCCGACCAGCCCATCCACAGGGCTCCGAAGACGTAGGGACTACATTACTTCCTCCAAGAAGGGCCTGAACTCATAAACCTCGCGTGTAACAACTTCCCAATAGCTAGGATCTAGCCTCTCCATACTCACCCCCTACATCACTGTCAGAGTTAGAACCACGACAAACGGGTCTGCTACATTCAGATCCGTATGTATCTTGCAAATCTCTATGTCTCCCACCTGGACTAGATCCCGGATGGAATTGAAGCGTCTCTTGATGTGCTTGGTTCTCTTGTGAAATCTGGATTCCTTTGCCAAGGCAATTGCACCAGTATTGTCACAAAAGATTTTCATTGGACCCGATGCACTAGGTATGACTCCTAGATCGGATATGAACTCCTTCATCCAGACTCCTTCGTTTGCTGCTTCCGAAGCAGCTATGTACTCCGCTTCACATGTAGATCCCGCCACAACGCTTTGTTTAGAACTGCACCAACTGACAGCTCCACCGTTTAATGTAAACACGTATCCGGTTTGCGATTTAGAATCGTCCGGATCAGTGTCAAAGCTTGCATCAATGTAACCATTTACGATGAGCTCTTTGTCACCTCCATATATGAGAAACATATCCTTAGTCCTTTTCAGGTATTTCAGGATGTTCTTGACCGCTGTCTAGTGATCCACTCCTGGATTACTTTGGTACCTGCCTGCTAGACTTATAGCAAGACACACATCAGGTCTGGTGCACAGCATTGCATACATGATAGAGCCTATGGCTGAAGCATAGGGAACATCTTTCATTTTCTCTCTATCTTCTGCATTGGTCGGGCATTGAGTCTTACTCAATTTCACACCTTGTAACACAGGCAAGAATCCTTTCTTTGCTTGATCCATTTTGAACTTTTTCAAAACTTTGTCAAGGTATGTGCTTTGTGAAAGTCCAATTAAGCGTCTTGATCTGTCTCTATAGATCTTAATGCCCAATATGTAAGCAGCTTCACCGAGGTCTTTCATTGAAAAACTCTTATTCAAGTATCCCTTTATGCTATCCAGAAATTCTATATCATTTCCAATTAGTAATATGTCATCTACATATAATATCAGAAATGCTACAGAGCTCCCACTCACTTTCTTGTAAATACAGGCTTCTCCAAAAGTCCGTATAAAACCAAATGCTTTGTTCACACTATCAAAGCATTTATTCCAACTCCGAGAGGCTTGCACCAGTCCATAAATGGATCGCTGGAGCTTGCACACTTTGTTAACTCCCTTTGGATCGACAAAACCTTCCGGTTGCATCATATACAACTCTTCTTGCAGAAATCCATTCAGGAATGCAGTTTTGACATCCATCTGCCAAATTTCATAATCATAAAATGCGGCAATTGCTAACATGATTCGAACAGACTTAAGCATCGCTACGGGTGAGAAGGTCTCATCATAGTCAATCCCTTGAACTTGTCGAAAACCTTTTGCGACAAGTCGAGCTTTGTAGACAGTAACATTACTGTCCGCGTCAGTCTTCTTCTTAAAGATCCATTTATTCTCAATTGCTTGCCGATCATTGGGCAAGTCAACCAAAGTCCATACTTTGTTCTCATACATGGATCCCATCTCAGATTTCATGGCTTCAAGCCATTTTGCGGAATCTGGGCTCACCATCGCTTCTCCATAGTTCGTAGGTTCATCATGATCTAGTAGCTTGACTTCCAGAACAGGATTACCGTACCACTCTGGTGCGGATCTTACTCTGGTTGATCTACGAGGTTCAGTAGTATCTTGTTCTGAAGCTTCATGATCATCATCATTAGCTTCCTCACTAATTGGTGTAGGTGTCACAGAAACTGGTTTCTGTGATGTACTACTTTCCAATAATGGAGCAGGTACAGTTACCTCATCAAGTTCTACTTTCCTCCCACTCACTTCTTTCGAGCGAAACTCCTTCTCTAGAAAGTTTCCGAATTTAGCAACAAAAGTTTTGCCTTCAGATCTGTGATAGAAGGTGTATCCAATAGTTTCCTTTGGATATCCTATGAAGACACATTTCTCCGATTTGGGTTCGAGCTTATCAGGTTGAAACTTTTTCACATAAGCATCGCAACCCCAAACTTTCAGAAACGACAACTTTGGTTTCTTGCCAAACCATAGTTCATAAGGCGTCGTCTCAACAAATTTTGATGGTGCCCTATTTAACGTGAATGCGGCCGTCTCTAGAGCATAACCCCAAAACGATAGCGGTAAATCAGTAAGAGACATCATAGATCGCACCATATCTAGTAAAGTATGATTACGACGTTCGGACACACCATTACGCTGTGGTGTTCCGGGTGGCGTGAGTTGCGAAACTATTCTGCATTGTTTCAAATGTACACCAAACTCGTAACTCAAATATTCTCCTCCACGATCAGATCGCAGGAATTTTATTTTCTTGTTACGATGATTTTCAACTTCACTCTGAAATTCTTTGAACTTTTCAAATGTTTCAGACTTATGTTTCATTAAGTAGATATACCCATATATGCTTAAGTCATCTGTGAAGGTGAGAAAATAATGATATCCTCCACGAGCCTCAACATTCATCGGACCACATACATTTGTATGTATGATTTCCAAAAAATTTGTTGCTCTCTCCATAGTACCGGAGAACAGTGTTTTTGTCATCTTACCCATAAGGCACGGTTCGCAAGTACCAAGTGATTCATAATCAAGTGGTTCCAAAAGCCCATCAGTATGGAGTTTCTTCATGCGCTTTACACCGATATGACCCAAACGGCAGTGCCACAAATAAGTTGCACTATCATTATCAACTCTGCATCTTTTGGTTTCAACATTATGAATATGTGTGTCACTACTATCGAGATTTAATAAGAATAGACCACTCTTTAAGGGTGCATGACCATAAAGATATTACTCATATAAATAGAACAACCATTATTCTCTGATTTAAATGAATAACCGTCTCGCATCAAACAAGATCCAGATATAATGTTCATGCTTAACGCTGGCACCAAATAACAATTATTTATGTCTAATACTAATCCCGAAGGTAGATGTAGAGGTAGCGTGCCGACTGCGATCACATCGACTTTGGAACCATTTCCCACGCGCATCGTCACCTCGTCCTTAGCCAATCTTCGCTTAATCTGTAGTCCCTGTTTCTAGTTGCAAATGTTAGCAACAGAACCAGTATCAAATACCCAGGTGCTACTGCGAGCATTAGTAAGGTACACATCAATAACATGTATATCACATATACCTTTGTTCACCTTGCCATCCTTCTTATCCGCCAAATACTTGGGGCAGTTCCGCTTCCAGTGACCAGTCTGCTTGCAGTAGAAGCACTCAGTTTCAGGCTTAGGTCCAGGTTTGGGTTTCTTTTCTTGAGTAGCAACTTGCTTGCTGTTCTTTTTGAAGTTCCCCTTCTTCTTCCCTTTGCCCTTTTTCTTGAAACTAGTGGTCTTATTGACCATCAACACTTGATGCTCCTTCTTGATTTCTACCTCCGCAGCTTTCAGCATTGCGAAGAGCTCGGGAATAGTCTTATTCATCCCTTGCATATTATAGTTCATCACGAAGCTCTTGTAGCTTGGTGGCAGTGACTGGAGAATTCTGTCAATGACGCAATCATCTGGAAGATTAACTCCCAATTGAATCAAGTGATTATTATACCCGGACATTTTGAGTATATGCTCACTGACAGAACTGTTCTCCTCCATCTTGCAGCTATAGAACTTATTGGAGACTTCATATCTCTCAATCCGGGCATTTGCTTGAAATATTAACTTCAACTCCTGGAACATCTCATATGCTCCATGACGTTCAAAACATCGTTGAAGTCCCGATTCTAAGCCGTAAAGCATGGCACACTGAACTACCGAGTAGTCATCAGCTTTGCTCTGCCAGACGTTCATAACATCTGGTGTTGCTCCAGTAGCAGGCCTGGCACCCAGCTGTGCTTCCAGGGTGTAATTCTTTTGTGCAGCAATGAGGATAATCCTCAAGTTACGGACCCAGTCCGTGTAATTGCTACCATCATCTTTCAATTTTGCTTTCTCAAGGAACGCATTAAAATTCAACGAAACAACAGCACGGGCCATCTATCTACAATCAAACATAAACAAGCAAGATACTATCAGGTACTAAGTTCATGATAAATTTAGGTTCAATTAATCATATTACTAAAGAACTCCCACTTAGATAGACATCCCTCTAATCCTCTAAGTGATTACGTGATCAAAATCAACTAAACCATGTCCAATCATCACGTGAGATGGAGTAGTTTCATTGGTGAACATCGCTATGTTGATCATATCTACTATATGATTCACGCTCGACCTTTCGGTCTCCGTGTTCCGAGGCCATATCTGTATATGCCTGGCTCGTCAAGTATAACCTGAGTATTCTGTGTGTGCAACTGTTTTGCACCCATTGTATTTGAACGTAGAGCCTATCACACCCGATCATCAGTGGTGTCTTAGCACGAAGAACTTTCGCAACGGTGCATACTCAGGGAGAACACTTCTTGATAATTAGTGAGAGATCATCTTAAAATGCTACCGTCAATCAAAGAAAGATAAGATGCATAAAAGATAAACATCACATGCAATCAATATAAGTGATATGATATGGCCATCATCATCTTGTGCTTGTGATCTCCATCTTCGAAGCACCGTCGTGATCACCATCATCACCGGCACGACACCTTGACCACCATCATAGCATCGTTGTCGTCTCGCCAATCTTATGCTTCCACGACTATCGCTACCGCTTAGTGATAAAGTAAAGCATTATAGCGCAATTGCATTGCATACAATAAAGCGACAACCATATGGCTCCTGCCAGTTGCCGATAACTTGGTTACAAAACATGATCATCTCATACAATAAAATTTAGCATCATGTCTTGACCATATCACATCACAACATGCCCTGCAAAAACAAGTTAGACGTCCTCTACTTTGTTGTTGCAAGTTTTACGTGGCTACTACGGGCTTAAGCAAGAACCAATCTTACCTATGCATCAAAACCACAACGATAGTTTGTCAAGTTGGTGCTGTTTTAACCTTCGCAAGGACCGGGCGTAGCCACACTCGGTTCAACTAAAGTTGGAGAAACTGTCACCCGCTAGCCACCTTTGTGCAAAGCACGTCGGGAGAACCGGTCTCGCGTAAGCGTACGCGTAATGTCGGTCCGGGCCGCTTCGTCCAACAATACCGCCGAACCAAAGTATGACATGCCGGTAAGCAGTATGACTTATATCGCCCACAACTCACTTGTGTTCTACTCGTGCATATAACAGCAACACATAAAACCTTGCTCGGATACCACTGTTGGGGAACGTAGTAATTTCAAAAAATTTCAACGCACACACAAGATCATGGTGATGCATAGCAACGAGAGGGGAGAGTGTGATCTACGTACCCTTGTAGACCGACAGCGGAAGCATTAGCACAACGCGGTTGATGTAGTCGTACGTCTTCACGGCCCGACCGATCAAGCACCGAAACTACGGCACCTCCGAGTTTTAGCACACGTTCAGCTCGATGACGATCCCCGGACTCCGATCCAGCAAAGTGTCGGGGTAGAGTTCCGTCAGCACGACGGCGTGGTGACGATCTTGATGTACTACCGTCGCAGGGCTTCGCCTAAGCACCGCTACAATATTATCGAGGATTATGGTGGAAGGGGGCACCGCACACGGCTAAGAATATGATCACGTGGATCAACTTGTGTCTAGGGGTGCCCCCTGCCCCCGTATATAAAGGAGCAAGGGGAGGAGGCCGGCCGGCCCCTATTGGCGCACTAGGAGGAGTCCTCCTCCTAGTAGGAGTAGGACTCCTACTAGGAGGGGGAAGGAAGTGGGGAGGGAGAAGGAAAGGGGGCCGCCGCCCCCCCTCTCCTAGTCCAATTCGGACCAGGGGGGAGGAGGCGCGTGGCCCACCCTGGCTGCCCCTCTCTGTCTCCACTAAGGCCCATATGGCCCATTACTTCTCCCAGTAGGGTTCCGGTAACCCTCCGGCTCTCCGGTTTTCTCCAAAATCACCCGGAACACTTCCGGTGTCCGAATATAGCCGTCTAATATATCAATCTTTATGTCTCGACCATTTCGAGACTCCTCGTTATGTCCGTGATCACATCCGGGACTCCGAACTAACTTCGGTACATCAAAACTCATAAACTCATAATATAACTGTCAGCGAAACCTTAAGCGTGCGGACCCTACGGGTTCGAGAACAATGTAGACATGACCGAGACACGTCTCCGGTCAATAACCAATAGCGGAACCTGGATGCTCATATTGGCTCCTACATATTCTACGAAGATCTTTATCGGTCAGACCGCATAACAACATACGTTGTTCCCTTTGTCATCGGTATTTTACTTGCCCGAGATTCGATCATCGGTATCTCAATACCTAGTTCAATCTCGTTATCGGCAAGTCTCTTTACGCGTTTCGTAATACATCATCTCGCAACTAACTCATTAGTTGAAATGCTTGCAAGGCTTATGTGATGTGCATTACCGAGAGGGCCCAAAGATACCTCTCCGACAATCGGAGTGACAAATCCTAATCTTGAAATACGCCAACCCAACATGTACCTTTGGAGACACCTGTAGAGCTCCTTTATAATCACCCAGTTATGTTGTGACGTTTGGTAGCACACAAAGTGTTCCTCTGGCAAACGGGAGTTGCATAATCTCATAGTCATAGGAACATGTATAAGTCATGAAGAAAGCAATAGCAACATACTAAACGATCGGGTGCTAAGCTAATGGAATGGGTCATGTCAATCACATCATTCTCCTAATAATGTGGTCCCGTTAATCAAATGACAACACATGTCTATGGTTAGGAAACATAACCATCTTTGATTAATGAGCTAGTCAAGTAGAGGCATACTAGTGACGTTTGGTTTGTCTATGTATTCACACAAGTATTATGTTTCCGGATAATACAATTCTAGCATGAACAATAAACATTTATCATGATATAAGGAAATAAAATAATAACATTATTATTTCCTCTAGGGCATATTTCCTTCAGAACAATCTCCCCAAGCAGTTTTGCGAGAGGTGCTTTGAGCAAGGAGATCGAAAATCACAGCAAAAGTGGTTGGAACTCGTGCTTGAGTTGGTTTTTCGGGTTTGTGTGAGACAGAGGAAGAAGATGGGTGCTGGGATAAGTGGAGGAGGGCCACCGTGGGCCCATGAGGCAGGGGGGCACGCCCAAGAGGGGGGGGCGACCACCACCCTCATGGCCAGGTGGCAACTCCTCCCGCAGTAATTTTTGCACAGTAAATACTCAAATATTCCCGAAAAAATCATATTAAATTGGCATGTCATTCTGAGGACTTTTATTTTTGGGATATTTTTATATTGCACGGATAAGTCAGGAAACAGACAAAAAAACTATTTTTACTTTATTCTACTAATTAACAGAAAATATAGAGAGGGTATAGAAGGTTGTTCTTCTAGTTTCATCCATCTCATGCTCATCAAAAAGAATCCACTAACAAGGTTGATCAAGTCTTGTTAACAAACTCATTCCGATAATCATGAAACCGGAGAAATTTTGAATAACACTAAGTTACCTCAACGGGGATATGCACATCCCCTATAATAAGTATATCATATCTCTTTTTGACAGTAGGAAGAGGAAATTCAAAACCTCCAATTATAATCGATGGAATTTTTCCAATGGAGTTGATACTATGAACTTGAGGTTGTTTCCTCGGGAAGTGTACCGTATGCTCATTACCATTAACATGAAAAGTGACATTGCCTTTGTTGCAATCAATAACAGCCCCTGCAGTATTAAGAAAAGGTCTTCCAAGAATAATAGACATACTATCATCCTCGGAAATATCAAGTATAACAAAGTCCATTAAAATAGTAACGTTTGCAACCACAACAGGCACATCCTCACAAATACCGACAGGTATAGCAGTTGATTTATCAGCCATTTGCAAAGATATTTCGGTAGGTGTCATCTTATTCAAGTCAAGTCTATGATATAAAGAGAGAGGCATAACACTAACACCGCAGTTTTAATATAATTTCTTTTAATGGAGCAAGGTATAGTAGGTACTCCGGGGTCTCCAAGTTTCTTTGGTATTCCACCCTTAAAAGTATAATTAGCAAGCATGGTGGAAATTTCAGCTTCCGGTATCTTTCTTTTATTAGTAATGATATCCTTCATATATTTAGCATAAGGATTTGTTTTGAGCACATCAGTTAATCGCATACGCAAAAAGATAGGCCTAATCATTTCAGCAAAGCGCTCAAAATCCTCATCATCCTTTTTCTTGGATGGTTTTGGAGGAAAAGGCATGGGTTTCTGAACCCAAGGTTCCCTTTCTTTACCATGTTTCCTAGCAACAAAGTCTCTTTTATCATAACGTCAATTCTTCGATTGTGGGTTATCAAGATCAACAGCAGGTTCAATTTCTACATCATTGTCATTACTAGGTTGAGCATCATCATGAACATCATCATTAATATTTTCATTAGGTTCATGTTCATTACCAGATTGTGTTTCAGCATCAGACATAGATATATCAGTTGGATTATCAGGTGGTTCAGCAATAGGTTCACTAGAAGTTTGCACAGTTCTATCATTTTTCTTTTTCTTCTTTTTAGAAGAACTAGGAACATCAATATTATTTCTCTGAGAATCTTGCTCGATTCTCTTAGGGTGGCCTTCAGGATACAAAGGTTCCTGAGTCATTCTACCAGTTCTAGTAGCCACTCTAACAACATAATCATTTTTCTTACTATTCATTTCATCAAGCACTTCTTTTTTAGCTTTAAGCACTTGTTCTACTTGCATGGTAACCATAGAAGCATGTTTGCTAACAAGTTTAAGTTCACCTTTAATATTAGCCATATAATCACCCAAGCATCTAATCATATAAGCATTTTCATTTAATTGTCTACCAAAATAAGCATTGAAGTCGTCTTGCTTAAACATAAAGTTATCAAACTCATCCAAGCACTGACTAGCAATTTTAGTAGGAGGAACTTCAGCTTTATCATATCTATGGAGAGAATTTACCTTTACTACCCGTGTTGGGATATCGGGGTTAGGAGGTTCTTCAATAAATAAAGAATTGAGATCATAAGTTTCTTCAACAGGCTGTGAATTAAGACCATGTATTTCTTCAATAGGAGGTAAATTCTTAACATCTTTAGCTTTAATACCTTTTTCTTTCATAGATTTATTTGCCTCTTGCATATCTTCGGGACTGAGGAATAGAACACCTCTCTTCTTCGGAGTTGGTTTAAGAATAGGCTCAGTAATTGGAGCAGGAGCTGGCTCAGGAGGTGCCCAATTATTTTCATTTGTCAAAATATTATTCAATAGAATTTCAGCTTCATCCAGTGTTCTTTCCCTGAAAAGAGAACCAGCACAACTATCCAGGTAATCTCTGGAAGCATCGGTTAGTCCATTATAAAAGATATCAAGTATTTCGGGTTTCTTAAGAGGATGATCAGGCAAAGCATTAAGTAACTTGAGAAGCCTCCCCCAAGCTTGTGGGAGACTCTCTTATTTAATTTGCACAAAGTTGTATATTTCCCTCAAAGCAGCTTGTTTCTTATGAGCAGGGAAATATTTAGCAGAGAAGTAATAAATCATATCCTGGGGACTACGCACACAACCAGGATCAAGAGAATTAAACCATATCTTAGCATCACCCTTTAATGAGAACAGAAATATTTTGAGTATATAGAAGTAACGCGATCTCTCATCATTAGTGAACAGGGCAGCTATATCATTTAACTTAGTAAGATGTGCCACAACAGTTTCAGATTCGTAGCCATAAAACGGATCAGATTCAACCAAAGTAATTATATTAGGATCAATAGAGAATTCATAATCCTTATCAGGAACACAAATACATGAAGTAGAAAAAGCAAGGTCGGGTTTCATTTTATCTCTAAGTGATTCTTTGTTCCATTTAACTAATAACCTCTTGAGCTCATATCTATCTTTGCAAGCTAAAATAGCGGCATAAGATTCCATATCAAAAAGATAGCCCTCAGGAATAACAGGCATATTTTCATCATCACTTTCATCATCGTATTCAGATTCAATAGTTTCTTTTTCTCTAGCCCTAGCAATTTGTTCATCAAAAGATTCACTAAGGGGCACAGTAGTATCAGGCATAGAAGCAGTTTCATCATAAGTATCATGCATAGCAGAAGTGGCATCATCAATAACATGCGACATATCGGAACGAATAGCAGAAGCAGGTTTATGTGTCACTAGCTTATTCATAACAGAAGGTGAATCAAGTGCAGAGCTAGATGGCAGTTCCTTACCTCCCCTCGTAGTTGAGGGATAAATTGTTGTCTTAGCATCTTTCAAGTTCTTCATAGTGTCCAGCAGATATAAATCCCAAGTGACTCAAAGAATAGAGCTATGCTCCCCGGCAACGGCGCCAGAAATTAGTCTTGATAACCCACAAGTATAGGGGATCGCAACAGCTTTCGAGGGTAGAGTATTCAACCCAAATTTATTGATTCGACACAAGGGGAGCCAAAGAATATTCTCAAGTATTAGCAGCTGAGTTGTCAATTCAACCACACCTGGAAACTTAGTATCTGCAGCAAAGTGTTTAGTAGCAAAATAATATGATAGTGGTGGTAGCGGCAACAAAAGTAAAGACAGCAAAAGTAATGTTTTGGTATTTTGTAGTGATTGTAACAGTAACAGCAGGAAAGTAAATAAGCGAGAACCAGTATATGGAAAACTCATAGGCACCGGATCAGTGATGGATAATTATGCCGGATGCGGTTCATCATGTAACAGTCATAACATAGGGTGACACAGAACTAGCTCCAATTCATCAATGTAATGTAGGCATGTATTCCATATATAGTCATACGTGCTTATGGCAAAGAACTTGCATGACATCTTTTGTCCTACCCTCCCATGGCAGCGGGGTCCTATTGGAAACTAAGGGATATTAAGGCATCCTTTTAATAGAGAACCAGAACAAAGCATTAGCACATAGTGAATACATGAACTCCTCAAACTATGGTCATCACCGGGAGTGGTCCTGATTATTGTCACGTCGGGGTTGCCGGATCATAACACATAGTAGGTGACTATAGACTTGCAAGATAGGATCAAGAACTCACATATATTCATGAAAACATAATAGGTTCAGATCTAAAATCATGGCACTCGGGCCCTAGTGACAAGTATTAAGCATAGCAAAGTCATAGCAACATCAATCTCAGAACATAGTGGATACTAGGGATCAAACCCTAACAAAACTAACTCGATTACATGATAAATCTCATCCAACCCATCACCGTCCAGCAAGCCTACGATGGAATTACTCATGCACGGCGGTGAGCATCATGAAATTGGTGATGGAGGATGGTTGATGATGACGACGGCGACGAATCCCCCTCTCCGGAGCCCCGATCGGACTCCAGATCAGCCCTCCCGAGAGGTTTTAGGGCTTGGCGGCGGCTCCATATCGTAAAACGTGATGATTTCTTCTCTCTGATTTTTTTCTCTTCGAAAGCAAATATATAGAGTTGGAGTTGGCGTCAGAGGGCATCCAGGGGGCCCACGAGGTAGGGGGCGCGCCCTAGAGGGGGGGCGCACCCCCCACCCTCGTGGACAGGGTGTGGGCCCCCTGGTCTTCATCTTTGGCAAGGATTTTTTATTATTTTTTCTAAGATGTTCTGTGGAGTTTCAGTTCATTCCGAGAATATTTGCTTTCTGCACATAAAACAACACCATGGCAATTCTGCTGAAAACAACGTTAGTCCGGGTTAGTTCCATTCAAAGCATACAAGTTAGAGTCCAAAACAAGGGCAAAAGTGTTTGGAAAAGTAGATACGATGGAGACGTATCAGCAAGCTTCAAGCATTTCATCTCTTCATGATGCTCCACTTGAACTTGCACATCGCAGCGTAACCCCACAAAGAACTCTCACGAAAACCATGGGTTAGCAAGCAAAGCGTAATGGACAATGCTTACCATACCATGGCATCACTTGATCCCTCAGTACATCTTGTATGCTTTGTGTGTTGATCAACTTGATTCATTCTTGACTTAATCTTGATCAACCTTGAATCTTTCCAATTCTCTTCATTTGGATGATGTCTTGAAGGTAGACATGAATGATCACACAATCTTCTTGTTCAAGACATGCTTGCAATAAGCTCAACACTCACATGAATAAAGGATATTATGATATGAGCAAAGGAGTGTTCTAGAGAAACTAGAGAAGCTCCCCATGATTTGTGCACGCATAAGAATACTTGTATTTGGATACAAAGTGCACAAAATAGGATCATTGCTCCCCCAGAATCAATAGAAACTTACAGCAAGTGCAAGTGAGCATATAGGAAACTAAGCCTAGTACTTGCAACAAACACAAGGTTGAGCAACAAGTAAAAGAGGCAACTTAAGAATGGGCTCAACCTGTGTGAGTCAAGGCAATGCACTTGAGAAGACTAATGTACGGATGAGCATTAAGCATCAATAAAGTCTTGAAAGAATGAGGCAACATGGTGCAAGGCCTGTCATTCCCACACACAACAAGTAAATGGGTTCACAAGCTAACTAATAAGCATATAAAGAACCTATGCTTGTGACAACCCGTGGTGAAGATAGAAGATGAAAGCCTCATCAAGACGAGGGATACCAATTAAGATGGCAAAATCCTCGTAAAGATAAGCATGAGGAAAATAATCTTCACCACACAAGAGTGCATCAAGATGCAACGAGATAAGACACGCACTCAAGGAAAAAGCTTTCATGGAGCCACCAAAGAAATAACATAACAAAGACAAGGTGGACGTGAAAGAAAGGATATCAACTAGATATGCAACTTCTCTCAAGTGTATAAGATTCTAGGTAGACGAAATCAATGTGATATATATCTACAAAGAAGGATGTACACCCGAAATAGTTACAACACGAGGAACAAGATATCCAAAAGGAAGTCATACATATACCAAGATATTTGCTTGGAAGCATAGCACATGGCTAGATATGGTCTTATTGTATATAAATGAATTCCTACCATACAACCATCAAAGACATCACAACTAGCAACATGAGATCATCGTTGAGATGCTTTGAGAAAGGAAACAAGTATCACAAGATGGAATGAATATCATGCCAAGATGCAACCCACGCAAGGTTGAATGCAAGAAAAGAATGCATGAATAGATACTTGTTACCGAGATATCATTGGAAGGATGTAGAAGAAACCAATTGAAGGTAGTAGATGGTAGTTCATTGAGCATCCTAGCTTGACTCCAATAAGCACATGGTGACACCACCTTACTTGTGAGTGAGCCGAGCATCCAATGCATCTCCAATTGTTCCTAGAACAACAACACAAACAACATGGTACCCAGAATCATTGGGAACAAAGAGTTAGAAACACCAATATACATAGGACAAACTCCACATAGATATGTGCATATAGATAAGGAAATGTATTTCGTGCACATCTCATCCAATTTGAGACTTGGTGGAGTTTCCCCTATATATTGGGTCAAAGAAAGGAAGCATGCCAAAGATACTACACGAAGTTAATATGCATGCTCAAGACTTTCAAGAACCGATACCAAATGACAAAGAAATGCCAAGAGAAGAAAAGATACCAAATGAATAAAACATCACATGGAGGATATCCATAAAAGATACAGCAAGGAATGAGATATCCATTGATACACTAAAAAGAAGATATCAAACTCCCAAAAGAGAGGATGGTTCCAAACAAACCAAGCTCTCTACAAAGTTTCATGATGGCACAAAGTACGAAAACGAAAACGGCTTGCCTTCCACCAACACACACTTGATAAGGATCGCAAGATGAATGTTTTTATAGAAAATAGGATAGCTCCCCCAAGACTAGTGCATTATAGAGAATTTGCATTTGAATACAAAATGCACAAGGTGGGATCACCACTTTCACTATATCTAGAAAACACTAGACAAGATCAAGAAATAAACAAGATCCACAAGTGGTATGGAAGACAAAGGGAGTTGAAACAAACGTTGGCAAGAGAAAAGGCAAAAAAAGCAAAAGCCAATGTAAAGAAGATCAATAAATTCTACCACACAAGTGAGTACCAATTGTCAAAAGACAAGAACTAAATGGAAATAATTCCCGGTGGTAGATAGCAAGGATATCCAACATCATCTTCACACCAAACGAAAAGCAAATTGCAACTTGTAGAGATAACATGCCACCTAGGAACAAGATAGTTTACAATATCAACTCTAGGTGACAATTTCTCAAATGTACACATTTTCTAGGCTAGTAATATACACATAGCATATTACTCCCCCATAATGTGATATCAAAAAGGATAAACAAGAGGCAAATAAAAGGATCCAATGAGAGATAATTAATGGACTATTTAGAATTTGAATTTCTCATGAGAAGACATACCACATAGCGACTAGATAATCTTGAGATATCAATACTAGATGGTAGTACTCATGTACACACATTTATAGGATTGTGAGGTGCACAAAGCACATCACTCCCCCATAATGGGATATTCCATTAATCTCTCACAAGAGCCAACTAAGAAATAAACAATATGCAAAAGGCTCAACGCATGACACACACGTACATGATGTGCAAACCAACACACACATACTTGATTTCTCAAGATAATCAAGTTGGAAGCACAACATATACAAACACATGCAAGGAACGAAACCAAACATGCAAAGGGGCAAGTAACTATCAAAGTAAACACTTTAAGCACGAGTTACAGCAAGGAGGAACATTGGATATAAGATAGAAACTTGATAATCCAAATGACTTGGCTTGAGACAATAAGAATTACGAAGTCCCCATAATTCTTCATAATGTAGCCATGTCTCCAATGACCTCCAAGAACACCTATTGATCAAGTATGAGCTAGTTGGTCCCCAACCAAGTTGGGTCCTAAGAGGTTAGTCACAATAGGCTTGGCTACCCAAATGGTTCTTTTCTTGACACCACTTTGAGCACCAACAAATTTGGCAAACACATTGCCAACCTTATCCTTCCCAAGAGAATAGATATCATCAATTAGAATAGGGTTGGATAAGGTACCATTTGTGCATGAAGAAGCGACGTGACCTTTTTCACGACATAGGTAGCAACATCTACTCTTTACTTTCTTCACACTTGATTTCTCAACTTGAGAAGAATTAGCTTGATTTTTCTTGGGAAGAGGCCTTTCTTCAACTTGAGGTTGGGCATGAGAATGAACTTGTGGTCGCTTCCCTTGTTGCTTGTCACTAATGGCCTTTGTAACGCCCCAAGACCGGAGCTTCTCATGCCTTCCATGTTTTCGAGTTTCGTCAGGTGATTTGTTTTGTCTGTTGCATCCATCTTTGCATCATGTGCATTGCATCATGTCATCATGCTATCATGTCATTAATCTTTGCAACTCATATAAATAAACCGTATGGATCTTCGGTCCATTTAAATTGAGGGAACTCACATGGTGGTTTCTCTTTAAAACATACCCTCCCCATATTTAGGGAGATATTATAAAATATTCCATTTATTTGGAATTCACCTTAACACACTTGCATATTAAATCCCTTGGCCTTTTCTTCTTCAAGTGTTGACTCTCTAACCTTACCATTTATTCTTTCGTCATTTTCCGGAGCTCCACCAAAAATCCAAATATTTTTGGACTCTTCATTACCTTGACCTTATTCAAACCATTTGAATTAAATTCAAATGGATTTGAATTTAGATCTCTCAATCATGGCCTTTTCTATTTTCCCGGAACAAGCACATTTTTGTGAGTCTGGGAAAATTATCTGTGTGTCCAAATTCTTCCCCTAACCCCTCTTTCTTTTTTTTCTTAATCTCTGTTTTTTTTCTTTTCTTTTAGTAGTGAGAGAGAGCCCAGCAGGCCGGCCTTTAAGGCCCATCCCTAAGCCCAGGCCAACCTCCCACGCGGGCCCAACCTCCCTAGCCCATCTCCCTCCTAACCCTACTCGATCCCCTCCCGCATCGCTACTCCCTCCTTCTCGTACCCTCTCCCTCGTGCCGCCAGAGGCAGCGAGCACTGCTGCCTCGCTCGACCTCCTCCTTCTCTCGATCTCACTCTTGTGCCCGATCCCATCTCCCCTCTCCCCATCGACCCCTTCCTCTTGTTCGTCTCCCTCTCCTCACCTCGCACCTCTCCTCGACAGACCCCAGACCCGCTCAAACCCCCCTGCCTCGCTCTCGCACCACCACACCCGACCCCATGGCGCGCCTCCCTCTGTAGTGCCGGGCCGCGACCATGCCTCTCCCTGCACCTCATCCCCATTGCCCGAGCGCTCGAGGAGAGGAGCTCCACGAGCACCTGCGCCTGCAGCCCTGTCGCCTCCAGCCCCACTGGTGACCAAAGTCACCGGAGCGCCGCCCGCCTCGTCCCTCAACCCTTCGTCCTCCTGTGCCACCACAGGTAGAGGAGGAGGGCCCTCGCGCCGCGCGCCTCGTCCACCCCTGCTCCCGGACATCCGCGACGGCGACCTCCACCGTGGCCCTGTTCGCATGGAGCCCCTGCTCCACCACCATAAGTGCCCGGCAGCACCTCCTCTGTCCGCGTATTGTGCTGCTGCTCGCCTTGCTCCTCGTGCCCCGCTCTTGCCTCTGCTAGGATAGGAGCCCCAAGCTCCTTTGCTTTGCTACACGCCCATGGCGTCATTGGCGCTTGATCCTTGCCATGCTCGTTGCTGCCGCTGTTTTTCCCCTTTCAAATGAATGAGCAGTGCCTTTGGGGGTTTTCGCCAAGTTCTTTTTCCGGAGACCTCTCCAAGACCAGGATACGCCAAGTCCTATTTGTGGATTTCGTCAAGTTCGAGCTTCATTGAACGAGGGCTTTTGCCTTGCTCATTTTGGGACGCGACAAGTTCCTCTTCGAAAGTAAGTCTGCATGATGATCTGACAAGTACCGTGGCACCGAAGACCTTTCATGCGTCAAGTCCATCTCCGAGGATTTCACCAAGTACCACAACGGCCGTTATTCGTCAAGTACCCCTTAGGATCACCAAGTTTCGACTACGGGATTCGCCAAGTACCACGTCGATACGAGAACAACTACCCTCGACGTGCATTTTGCCAAGTACCACTACCGTCGACCCTCGAAGACACCGTGGACGTCAAGTTTCTCGCCGTGACCCTGAACATCTACGAAAACTTGTGCGACTAAGAACATGAACGACTACCGGCGCCAAGATCACGAGTAGCTCTACCGTCGTCATGTACCCCTACTTCCACTACCGAACGTCCCGAGAACGTCTACTTCCCCTACACCGCATCGAACTTGAACCCCTCCGATAACGCACGCTTCGAAGGTATAACCCCGAGATGACCACTCTTGGACCGTATGCATGAGTTGTATGAGATGCATGTTGGTTGTTGTAATCCGCCCGTGAACATTAGCTGTTCCCTCGTTTGACACCGTCGTTGATTCATGGGACACCCGGTATCCGGGAGCGCCCCACCATCTTTTGCACGCATCCGCACACTTCCCCTTTGCATCGGTATCTCAATCAAGTACCAGAATCGGAATGTTGCCATGGCATCATTACCGTTTCGTCGTCGTGGCACCCCTTTCTTTCTACCACGATGACAAATGCTTCATAAAATGCTCGTATCAATATTTTCATAAATATTGCATAAAACTTGCACATGTCATTTGCATCATGATAATAACATTTAAATGTTTAAAAATTGTTGTTGCACCAAATTGATAAATGCATATGGGGATTTACCGGAATTGTTGTTCGTTGTTCTGGCCTCATTTAAACTTGCCTAGTTAGGTTGTTTTCATATGCTTCACCCCCCTTGCCATGTTAATCAACATTTAATATTGTTGGGTACATAAATGAGATCGAACTAAATAACTTGAATGTGGTGTTCCGTCAATATGCAACTCGTTGCATATTGAGCTCCACTTAATTTGTAGGATAGCTTGTGCACTTTGCCATGCCATGCCTCATTAAACTGGACATGCATCATACTTGTTTGCGCATCACGCCATGTTTATGTGATGGTTGTTTACCATGTTGTTTGTTTCTTTCTGGTGTTGCGTCTTCGGGTTAGTTTCGTTAACGTCGCGTTTGTGAGGATCCGTTCGACTACGTGCGTTTGTCTTCTTCATGGACTCGTTCTTCTTCCTTGCGGGATCTCAAGAAAGATGACCATACCCTCGAAATCACTTCTATCTTTGCTTGCTAGATGCTCGCTCTTTTGCTATGCGTATGCTACGATACCTACCACATGCTTTATCAAGCCTCCCATATTGCCATGTCAAACCTTTAACCCACATTGTCCTAGCAAACCGTTGTTTGGCTATGTTACCACTTTGCTCAGCCCCTCTTATAGCGTTGTTAGTTGCAGGTGAGGATTGGAGCTTGTTCCTTGTTGGAACATGTTTATTGTTGGGATATCACAATACCTCTTATTTAATTAATGCATCTATATACTTTTGTTGAAACTTAATGCATCTATATACTTGGTAAAGGGTGGAAGGCTCGGCCTTATGCCTGGTGTTTTGTTCCACTCTTGCCGCCCTAGTTTCCGTCATACCGGTGTTATGTTCCTTGATTTTGCGTTCCTTACACGGTTGGGTTATAATGGGAACCCCTTGACAGTTTGCCTTGAATAAAACTCCTCCAGCAAGGCCCAACATTGGTTTTTACCATTTGCCACCTAGCCTTTTCTTTCCCTTGGGTCGGCCAACCCAAGGGTCGTCTTTATTAAACTCCCCCGGGCCAGTGCTCCTCTGAGTGTTGGTCCAAACTAGAGTCCTTTGCAGCGCCCCCTCGGGGAAACTCGAGGTTTGGTTTTAACTGTACGGAGCGCTCATCCGGTGTGCCCTGAGAACGAGATATGTGCAGCTCCTATCGGGATTTGTCGGCACATCCGGGCGGCTTTGCTGGTCTTGTTTTACCATTGTCGAAATGTCTTGTAACCGGGATTCCGAGCCTGATCGGGTCGTCCTGGGAGAAGGAATATCCTTCGTTGACCGTGAGAGCTTGTGATGGGCTAAGTTGGGACACCCCTGCAGGGATTTGAACTTTCGAAAGCCGTGCCCGCGGTTATGGGCAGATGGGAATTTGTTAATGTCCGGTTGTAGAAAACCTGAAGCTTAACTTAATTAAAATGCATCAACCGCGTGTGTAACCGTGATGGTCTCTTTCCGGCGGATTTCGGGAAGTGAACACGGTGTTGGAGTTATGCTTGACGTAGGTTGTTTTAGGATCACTTCTTGATCATAGTTTCTCGACCGTGCTTTGCCTTCTCTTCTCGCTCTCATTTGCGTATGTTAGCCACCATTTACGCTAGTGCTTGCTGCAGCTCCACCTCATACCTTTTACCCTACCTATAAGCTTAAATAGTCTTGATCACGAGGGTGTGAGATTGCTGAGTCCCCGTGACTCTGTAGCGACCCGACCCTAATGGATCAAGTCTCTGTGCTTAAGTGTCATCCCTAGATCGGTATGCTGACACACACAGTACTCGAGGATTTATAACAGAGGTAAATCACATGTAAAAAGTAACGTAAATACTATTACCTCAATCCAAAATAGCGGAAGTAACAAGGTTGTGGATTATCCTATTTCTTTCTAGCCTCTCCGAATCTCGAGGACGAGATTCATTCTAAGGGTGGTAGGTTTGTAACATCCCAAAATTCTAAATTTTGGGAATGTTATAATAAATAGATAGATTTGAATAATTGTTTGATTGATTGTGTGAAATTGAGTGAAATTCGAAACCTTTTTGAAAGTTAAATGAGAGGGAATAAAAGGACTTTCCCAAACTTTCATTTTGCATTCGTGATCTCCGTGAATTCAAATTCTTTTCACCACGAAACCCTGGAGAGAAGATGACATGACTTCTTCCATTTATTTAAATGACAAGGGGTGTTGAAAATATTTGAATTTCATTTGGAAAATATTTCCAATTCTGAAACTTTATGCAACTCAATGATTTTCACGAGAGGAGATAAAATGACTTCTTCAAATTATATGAAATATGAGTTGGGAGTTTCAAAGGATCAAATTCAAAGTCTTTTTGGAATTATTTTTCAATTTGAAGTTATTTGGATTTTATTCAAATCATTTTTTCTCCAAAAATAAAATACATTGAAAATAGGGTAACATGATTCCCTACAACAAAAAAATTGGAGAGAAATAAATTTGATTTAATTTTGGTATTTTTAAAATGTTTTTTGTTGGATCTTATTAGAGCAGGAGCACTGTAGGAATTATTAGAATTTTTGTGTATTTTATTTAATGCTAGAAAAATGTTCATGTCGTAGAAAATATTTTTCTGAAAATTTTGATATATAATATGCCTATATAAAGTTTTACTTTTATTTTCGTTTTTCAGTTTATCGCTTTCTGTTTAAAAAAACAAATAACATAAACTGTGCGCGCCTGAAACACTGTCGCCTACATGCAGAGTATAGTAGCTTTTGACGCCCTATTGTTTTTTTTCTTAAATAGGCCAGGCCCAGCCAGCCTTTTCATTTTTTAGGCCGAATTTTGTTTAAAAAAACTGCAGCCGCAGCGTGCGCGGGGCCGGCCGAAGGCCTTTAGGCCCATGCGATGCGAGCCGTCTCTTTTCATCTGTGTTTCGTATATTTTCGTCTATATTTAGTCTCACATTGCCTAGCCTTTGACCTCTAAGCCTCTTTTCCATCAATAAATATAGACTCATAGAGCCTCCAAAAATCATCCGATTCGGGTTAAATCAATATTTTGGTTTGACTAGATTCATTTAAGAAAAATATATTTCTCCTCTCCTGCGCGACTTCTAGAAATTGTCTCTTTTCTCCAAAATCGTTTTTTCTCTATCTTATAAAGGTATCTTTTTTTGTTTTTTTTCTTCTTATACTTCCGTAGTTTATTATTTTTAGACTAATATGATAGAATAATTAGATTATCAATTAGTCTACGTATTTATACGTTAGACCTTAACCGTAGCTATTTTTCTTCCGTAAAACAGCTTGGCCCTGATTTTTCAAATAGTCATAACTTTTTACTCGTTCATCCAAATTAGATGAAACCAACGCCCACTTCTTCGTTATGATCTCCTCTATCCAGTAATCCAACTCAAACATGTTTTTGGAAGTTTAAAATTTGAATTAGACCAGATTTGAATTCAAACTTCATTTGATCGTAACTTGAGTTCTGTAGCTCCGTTTGAGTTGATTCTTTCTACAAATCGAAGCTCTCGACCTAAACTTTCTGATAAGGCCAAATTCTCTTAATTTTGGTACTGTTAGAAATTCTTTTATGTTGCAAGAGTTATTTGCTTGGTTTTGATGTTTTCCGAACTGTCTTCTTCGTTCTTCCCGATCTTCTGAGTGATTGCTTATGTGTGGTTACTATTGCTTGCTCACGATAGATTGAACGGAGTGTGACGAGTAGAGCTATCAAGAGTTTTGAATGCGAATCATCTTCATCAACAGTACAGGCAAGTTCACACTTTGATCATATCCCCCTTCATACCTAGTTTTTTATGCATTAGTTTCACCCTCAAACATTGCATGAGTAGGATTGATAACATGTGGGTATTGGGAAGTAGTTAATGAGGTAGGAACCTATTGCCCTGCATTCAAACCTTGGGAGTTACTTTTACATTATGCTTATATTGCCATGCTATGCTCGTAGACGTGGATTGGGTTTGAGAGTATTCATGACAGATATGAGATTGTTAATTAATGGTTTACTTAAGGTGGCAACTTTAACACGCATCTGGATGGATTGAGGCACCATGTCCCTAGTAAGCCTCTAGTTGACTAGCTCGTTGATCAATATATGGTTACGGTTTCCTGACCATGGACATTGGATGTCATTGATAACGGGATCACATCATTAGGAGAATGATGTGATGGACAAGACCCAATCCTAAGCCTAGCACAAGATCATGTAGTTCGTATGCTAAAGCTTTTCTAATGTCAAGTATCATTTCCTTATACCATGAGATTGTGCAACTCCCAGATACCGTAGGAGTGCTTTGGGTGTGCCAAACGTCACAACATAACTGGGTGGCTATAAAGGTACACTACAGGTATCTCCGAAAGTGTCTGTTGGGTTGGCACGAATCGAGACTGGGATTTGTCACTCCGTGTAAACGGAGAGGTATCTCTGGGCCCACTCGGTAGGACATCATCATAATGTGCACAATGTGATCAAGGATTTGATCACAGGATGATGTGTTACGGAACGAGTAAAGAGACTTGCCGGTAACGAGATTTAACAAGGTATCGGGATACCGACGATCGAATCTCGGGCAAGTATCGTACCGCTAGACAAAGGGAATTGTATACGGGATTGATTAAGTCCTTGACATCGTGGTTCATCCGATGAGATCATCGTGGAACATGTGGGAGCCAACATGGGTATCCAGATCCCGTTGTTGGTTATTGACCGGAGAGTCATCTCGGTCATGTCTGCATGTCTCCCGAACCCGTAGGGTCTACACACTTAAGGTTCAGTGACGCTAGGGTTATAGAGATATTAGTATGCGGTAACCCGAAAGTTGTTCGGAGTCCCGGATGAGATCCCGGACGTCACGAGGAGTTCCGGAATGGTCCGGAGGTAAAGAATTATATATAGGAAGTGCTATTTCGGCCATCGAGACAAGTTTCGGGGTCACCGGTATTGTACCGGGACCACCGGAAGGGTCCCGGGGGTCCACCGGGTGGGGCCACCTGCCCCAGGGGGCCACATGGGCTGTAGGGGGTGCGCCTTGGCCTACATGGGCCAAGGGCACCAGCCCCAAGAGGCCCATGCGCCAAGAGATAAAAAAAGAGGAAGAGTCCTCAAAGGGGAAGGCACCCCCTAGGTGCCTTGGGGAGGAGGGATTCCTCCCTTGGCCGCCGCCCCCCCTAGGAGATTGCATCTCCTAGGGCCGGCGCCCCCCTAGGCTCCCTATATATAGTGGGGGAAGGAGAGCCTCTCAACCTAAGCCCTGGCGCCTCCCTCTCCCTCCCATGACACATCTCCCTCCTCCCGCAGTGCTTGGCGAAGCCCTGTTGGAATCCCGCTAATTCCAGCACCACGCCGTCGTGCTGCTGGATCTCCGTCAACCTCTCCTCCCCCCTTGCTGGATCAAGAAGGAGGAGACGTCGCTGCTCCGTACGTGTGTTGAATGCGGAGGTGCCGTCCGTTCGGCGCTAGGATCATCGGTGATTTGGATCACGACGAGTACGACTCCCTCAACCCCGTTCTCTTGAACGCTTCCGCGCGCATGATCTACAAGGGTATGTAGATCCACTCTTCCCTCGTTGCTAGATGACTCCATAGATAGATCTTGGTGACACGTAGGAAAATTTTAAATTTATGCTACGTTCCCCAACAGTGGCATCATGAGCTAGGTCTATGCGTGGTTTCTATGCACGAGTAGAACACAAAGTAGTTGTGGGCGTTGATTTTGTTCAATATGCTTACCGTTACTAGTCCAATCTTGATTCGGTGGCATTGTGGGATGAAGCGGCCCGGACCGACCTTACACGTACTCTTACGTGAGACTGGTTCCATCGACTGACATGCACTAGTTGCATAAGGTGGCTAGCGGGTGTCTGTCTCTCCCACTTTAGTCGGATCGGATTCGATGAAAAGGGTCCTTATGAAGGGTAAATAGCAATTGGCATATCACGTTGTGGTTTTTGCGTAGGTAAGAAACGTTCTTGCTAGAAACCCATAGCAGCCACGTAAAACATGCAAACAACAATTAGAGGACGTCTAACTTGTTTTTGCAGGGTATGCTATGTGATGTGATATGGCCAAAAGGATGTGATGAATGATATATGTGATGTATGAGATTGATCATGTTCTTGTAATAGGAATCACGACTTGCATGTCGATGAGTATGACAACCGGCAGGAGCCATAGGAGTTGTCTTAATTTATTTATGACCTGCGTGTCAACATAAACGTCATGTAATTACTTTACTTTATTGCTAACCGTTAGCTTTAGTAGTAGAAGTAATAGTTGACGAGACAACTTCATGAAGACACGATGATAGAGATCATGATGATGGAGACCATGGTGTCATGCCGGTGACGATGATGATCATGGAGCCCCGAAGATGGAGATCAAGAGGAGCAAAGTGATGATGGCCATATCATGTCACTATTTGATTGCATGTGATGTTTATCATGTTTATGCATCTTGTTTACTTAGAATGATGGTAGTAAATAAGATGATCCCTCATAATAATTTCAAGAAAGTGTTCCCCCTAACTGTGCACCACTGCGACAGTTCGTTGTTTCGAAGCACCACGTGATGATCGGGTGTTAGATTCTAACGTTCACATACAACGGGTGTAAGACAGATTTACACACGCGAAACACTTAGGTTGACTTGACGAGCCTAGCATGTACAGACATGGCCTCGGAACACAAGAGACCGAAAGGTCGAGCATGAGTCGTATGGTAGATACGATCAACATGAAGATGTTCACCGATGATGACTAGTCCGTCTCACGTGATGATCGGACACGGCCTAGTTGACTCGGATCATGTAATCACTTAGATGACTAGAGGGATGTCTATCTGAGTGGGAGTTCACAAGATGAACTTAATTATCCTGAACATAGTCAAAAGGTCTTCGCAAATTATGTCGTAGCTCGCGCTTCAGTTCTACTGTTTAGATATGTTCCTAGAGAAATTTTAGTTGAAAGTTGATAGTAGTAATTATGCGGACTAGGTCCGTAAACTGAGGTTTGTCCTCATTGCTTCATAGAAGGCTTATGTCCTTAATGCACCGCTCAGTGTGCTGAACCTCGAACGTCGTCCGTGGATGTTGCGAACATCTGACATACACGTTTTGATGACTACATGATAGTTCAGTGCGTAATGCTAAATGGTTTAGAATTGAGGCACCAAAGACGTTTTTGAAACATCGCAGAACATATGAGATGTTCCAAGGACTGAAATTGGGATTTCAGGCTCGTGCCCACGTCAAGAGGTATAAGACCTCCGACGATTTTCTTAGCCTGCAAACTAAGGGAGAAAAGCTCAATTGTTGAGCTTGTGCTCAGATTGTCTGAGTACAACAATCATTTGAATCGAGTGGGAGTTGATCTTCCAGATGAGATAGTGATGTTTCTCCGAAGTCATTACCACCAAGCTGCTAGAGCTTCATGATGAACTATAATATATCAGGGACATATATGATGATCCTTGAGATATTCGCGATGTTTGACACCACAAAAGTAGAGATCAAGAAGGAGCATCAATTGTTTGATGGTTGGTGAAACCACTAGTTTCAAGAAGGGCAAGGGCAAAAAGGGATGCTTCATGAAACGGCAAATCAGCTGCTGCTCTAGTGAAGAAACCCAAGGTTGAACCCAAACCCGAGACTAAGTGCTTCTGTAATAAAGGGAACAGCCACTGGAGCAGAATTACCCTAGATACTTGGTAGATAAGAAGGCTAGCAAGGTCGATAGAAGTATATTGGATATACATTGTGTTGATGTGTACTTTACTAGTACTCCTAGTAGCACCAGGGTATTAGATACCGGTTCGGTTGCTAAGTGTTAGTAACTCGAAATAAAAGCTACGGAATAAATGGAGACTAGCTAAAGGTGAGCTGACGATATGTGTTGGAAGTATTTCCAATGTTGACATGATCAAGCATCGCACGCTCCCTCTACCATCGAGATTGGTGTTTGCGTTGAGCATAGACATGATTGGATTATGTCTATCGCAATACGGTTATTCATTTAAAGAGAATAATGGTTACTCTGTTTATTTGAATAATACCTTCAATGGTCTTGCACCTAAAATGAATGGTTCATTGAATCTCGATCATAGTGATACACATGTTTATGCCAAAAGATATAAGATAGTAATGATAGTACCACCTACTTGTGGCACTGCCACTTAAGTCATATCAGTATAAAACGCATGAAGAGGCTCCATGTTGATGGATCTTTGGACTCACTCATTTTTGAAAAGTTTGAGACATGCGAACCATGTCTATTGGTGTATATGCATGAAGAAACTCCATGCAAATGGACCGTTTGGACTCACTTGATTTTGAATCACTTGAGACATGCAAATCATACCACATGGGCAAGATGACTGAAAGCCTCGTTTTCAGTAAAATGGAACTAGAAAGAAACTTGTTGGAAGTAATACATTTTGATGTGTGCAGTCCAATGAGTGCTGAGGCATGTAGTGGATATCGTTATGTTCTTACTTCACAGATGATTTGAGTAGATGTTGAGTATATTTACTTGATGAATCACGAGTCTGAATTATTGAAAGGTTCAAGTAATTTCAGGGTGAAGTTGAAAGATCGCCGTGACAAGAGGATAAAAGATCTATGATATGATCATAGAGATGAATATCTGAATTACGAGTTTGGCACAGAATTAAGACATTGTGGAAATTGTTTCACAACTAATACAGCCTGAAACACCATAGTGTGATGGTGTGTCCAAACATCATAACTGCACCCTATTGGATATGATGCATACCATGATGTCTCTTATCGAATTACCACGATAGTTTATGGGTTAGGCATTAAAGACAACCACATTCACTTTAAATAGGGCACCACGAAATTCCGATGAGATGACACCGTATGAACTATGGTTTAGAGAAACCTAAGCTGTCATTTCTTAGAAGTTTGGGGCTGCGACGCTTATGTGAAAAAGTTTCAGGCTGATAAGCTCGAACCCAAAGCGGATAAATGCATCTTCATAGGACATCCAAAACAGTTGGGTATACCTCCTGTCTTAGATCCGAAAGCAATAAGGGATTGTTTCTAGAATCGGGTCCTTTCTCGAGGAAAAGTTTCTCTCGAAAGAATTGAGTGGGAGGATGGTGGAGACTTGATGAGTTTATTGAACCGTCTCTTCAACTAGTGTGTGGCAGGGCACATGAGTTGTTCCTGTGGCACCTACACCAATTGAAGTGGAAGCTTATGATAGTGATCATGAAACTTCAGATCAAGTCACTACCAAACCTCATGGGATGACAAGGATGCGTACTACTTCAGAGTGGTACGTAATCCTGTCTTGGAAGTCATGTTGCTAGACAACAATGAACCTACGAGCTATGGAGAAGCAATGGTGGGCCCGGATTCCGATAAATAGCTCGAGGCCATAAAATCCGAGAGAGGATCCATGTATGAAAACAAAGTGTAGACTTTGGCAGAACAGCTCGATGGTCGTAAGGCTGTTGAGTGAAGATGGATTTTAAAAGGAAGACGGACAATGATGGTAAGTATCACCATTAAGAAAGCTCGACTTGTCATTAAGATGTTTTCCGACAAGTTCAAGGAGTTGACTACGATGAGACTTTCTCACTCGTAGCGATGCTAAGAGTCTGTTGGAATTATATTAGCGATTACTGCATTATTTATGAAATCTTGCAGATAGGATGTCAAAACATTGTTTCCTCGACGATTTTCTTGAGGAAAGGTTGTATGTGATACAACCGGAAGGTTTTGTCAATCCTGAAAGATGCTAATAAGTATGCAAAGCTCCAGCAATCCTTTTAAGGACTGGAGTAAGCATCTCGGAGTTGGAATGTATGCTTTGATGAGATGATCAAAGATTTTGGTGTATACAAAGTTTATGAGAAACTTGTATTTCCAAAGAAGTGAGTGGGAGCACTATAGAATTTCTGATAAATATATGTTGACATATTGTTGATCAGAAATGACGTAGAATTTCTGGAAAGCATATAGGGTTATTTGGAAAGTGTTTTTCAATGGAAAGCCTGGATTAAGCTACTTGAACATTGAGCATCAAGATCTATAAGGATAGATCAAAACGCTTAATGGTACTTTCAAATGAGCACATACCTTGACATGATCTTGAAGGTGTTCAAGATGGATCAGTCAAAGAAGGAGTACTTGCCTGAGTTGTAAGGTATGAAGTTAAGACTTAAAGCTCGACCACGGCAGAATAGAGAGAAAGGACGAAGGTCGTCCCCTATGCTTAAGACATAGGCCCTACAGTATGCTATGTTGTGTACCGCACCTGAAATGTGCCTTGCCATGAGTCAGTCAAGGGGTACAGGAGTGATCCAAGAATGGATCACAAGACAGCGGTCAAAGTTATCCTTAGTAACTACTAAGGAATTTTCTCGATTATGGAGGTGGTAAAAGAGTCCGTCGTAAAGGGTTACGCCGATGCAAACTTTGACACTAATCCAGATTATTCTGAGTAGTAAACTGGATTCGTATAGTAGAACAGTTATTTGGAATAGCTCCAAATGTAGCGTAGTAGTTGCATCTACAAGATGACATAGAAATTTGCGAAGTACATACGGATCTGAAAGATTCAGACCCGTTGACTATAACATCTCTCACAAGCATAACATGATCAAACCCAGAACTCATCGAGTGTTAATCACATGGTAATGTGAACTAGATTATTGACTCTAGTAAACTCTTTGGGTGTTAGTCACATGGGGATGTGACCTTGAGTGTTAGTCACATAGCGATGTGAACTGGATTATTGACTCTAGTGCAAGTGGGAGACTATTGTAAATATGCCCTAGAGGCAATAATAAATTAGTTATTATTATATTTCCTTGTTCATGATAATCATTTATTATCCATGCTAGAATTGTATTGATAGGAAACTCAAATACATGTGTGGATACATAGACAACACCATGTCCCTAGTAAGCCTCTAGTTGACTAGCTCGTTGATCAATAGATGGTTACGGTTTCCTGACCATGGACATTGGATGTCATTGATAACGGGATCACATCATTAGGAGAATGATGTGATGGATAAGACCCAATCCTAAGCCTAGCACAAGATCATGTAGTTCGTATGCTAAAGCTTTTCTAATGTCAAGTATCATTTCCTTAGACCATGAGATTGTGCAACTCCCGGATACCGTAGGAGTGCTTTGGGTGTGCCAAACGTCACAACGTAACTGGGTGGCTATAAAGGTACACTACAGGTATCTCCGAAAGTGTCTGTTGGGTTGGCACGAATCGAGACTGGGATTTGTCACTCCGTGTAAACGGAGAGGTATCTCTGGGCCCACTCGGTAGGACATCATCATAATGTGCACAATGTGATCAAGGAGTTGATCACGGGATGATGTGTTATGGAACGAGTAAAGAGACTTTCCAGTAACGAGATTGAACAAGGTATCGAGATACCGACGATCGAATCTCGGGCAAGTATCGTATCGCTAGACAAAGGGAATTGTATACGGGATTGATTAAGTCCTTGACATCGTGGTTCATCCGATGAGATCATCGTGGAACATGTGGGAGCCAACATGGGTATCCAGATCCCGCTGTTGGTTATTGACCGGAGAGTCATCTCGGTCATGTCTGCATGTCTCCCGAACCCGTAGGGTCTACACACTTAAGGTTCAGTGACACTAGGGTTATAGAGATATTAGTATGCGGTAACCCGAAAGTTGTTCGGAGTCCCGGATGAGATCCTGGATGTCACGAGGAGTTCCGGAATGGTCCGAAGGTAAAGAATTATATATAGGAAGTGCTATTTCGGCCATCGGGACAAGTTTCGGGGTCACCGGTATTGTACCGGGACCACCGGAAGGGTCCCGGGGGTCCACCGGGTGGGGCCACCTGCCCCGGGGGGCCACATGGGCTGTAGGGGGTGCGCCTTGGCCTACATGGGCCAAGGGCACCAGCCCCAAGAGGCCCATGCGCCAAGAGATAAAAAAAAGAGGAAGAGTCCTCAAAGGGGAAGGCACCCCCTAGGTGCCTTGGGGAAGGGATTCCTCCCTTGGCCGCCGCCCCCCTAGGATATTGCATCTCCTAGGGCCGGCACCCCCCTAGGCTCCCTATATATAGTGGGGGAAGGAGGGCCTCTCAACCTAAGCCCTGGCGCCTCCCTCTCCCTCCCATGACACATCTCCCTCCTCCCGCAGTGCTTGGCGAAGCCCTGTTGGAATCCCGCTACTTCCACCACCACGCCGTCGTGCTGCTGGATCTCCATCAACCTCTCCTCCCCCCTTGTTGGATCAAGAAGGAGGAGACGTCGCTGCTCTGTACGTGTGTTGAATGCGGAGGTGCCGTCCGTTCGGCGCTAGGATCATCGGTGATTTGGATCACGACGAGTACGACTCCCTCAACCCCGTTCTCTTGAACGCTTCCGCGCGCACGATCTACAAGGGTATGTAGATCCACTCTTCCCTCGTTGCTAGATGACTCCATAGATAGATCTTGGTGACACGTAGGAAAATTTTGAATTTATGCTACGTTCCCCAACATGATTTACCTCTGTTATAAATCCTCGAGTAATGTGTGTGTCAGCATACCGATCCAGGGATGACACTTAAGCACAAAGACTTGATCCATTCGGGTCGGGTCGCTACAGACTCACAGATTACTTCAAAACCAGCTTGCAGGTGCCGATGATATCGTGCAGGTGAAGCAACCAAGCTCAAGGAGGAGCTCGATGAAGATCTCGTTCATTGTGTTGTTTCATTTTAGTTGATCCGTAGTGGAGCCCAGTTGGGGCGATCGGGGATCTGTAGCATTTGGGGTAGTCTTCTTTCATTTTGGTTCCATAGTCGGACCTTGTTTGTATCTGGATGATGTAATGCTTTATTCATGTATTGTGTGAAGTGGTGATTGTAAGCCAACTATGTATCTCTTTCCCTTATGTATTACATGGGTTGTGTGAAGATTACCTCACTTGCGACATTGCTTACAATGCGGTTATGCCTCTAAGTCGTGCTTCGACACGTGGGAGATATAGCCGCATCGTGGGCGTTACAAGTTGGTATCAGAGCCTTCCCTGACTTAGGATCCCCTTGCTTGATTGAATCATTGGCGTTGTTGAGTCTAGAAAAAAAATATTTTGAGTCATCTAGGATTATATATATCTGAGAGTAGGATTCTTTTTACTCCTCAGTCCCTTCGTCACTCTGGTGAGGCATCCTAACGTAGAGTTTTGACTCTTCTCTTCGCAAATTTCACTAATTTTTTTTAGGATCACGCGGGTATCTTGGAATCATTTCAATGGTTTTGTGACGAGAACATTGTTCTTGGTGCCTCCTGACATTTAGGGGTTGTGGCAGTGTCCCGGGGAGTTGAGCTCCGAGGTGTTGTCGTCACAATTTTATCGTTGCAGTTCTGGAATACCTGAGTTTGCCGAGATCGAAAATCTCTTTTATGCAGTTGTTGGTGAGATAACCTCGACGCCACCCAGTACTGGGGTGGGAGTTCGGGAGTATTGCCATAACTCGTATAACGGATGCTTTTCGAAGGTTGAGGTAAATGATTTCCGAAGGTTTCTTGGTTTTGTGTTGAAGGATGGATACATCTGGATGTAGGATTTGTTAGTTTTGGGTGAGATATTATGCTTCCCCTGTATCCCCAACACCTGATTGCATAACCGGAAAGTTTCGGAAGTTTATAAGTGGGAATTCAAGTAGCTCTTAGGATATCTTTCTGACAGATGTATGGTATGAAATTGGGGTTCGACGTCTAGTGGTCCGCCTATCCACGGTTGATCTTACAGTGGTCTTGTTGTGTCTTAAAGAGTCCTTGGCTATGCTGACTCGGGGACGCTTCGTATGTCATGTGCACTGCCTTGTACATGATGGTGCTGTACGATCGAGCCCGTGTAGGCCCCACCACAAAAACTTCGGACGAAATCTCTATCATATGTTTGTTCCGGCTTATTTTGCAAGTCAATCCTTTGTTTTGTTTTGAGTTGTGGTATTCGAGTTGCTTCGAAGTCAAATGTTGATTCCATACCTTTTCCTAAGCGGTGTTCTCATATTTCTATGTGAATACTAATCCTTCTTGATCATCGAGTTTGTCATCTCAATTTCTTTTCAACCGGCGTGTTTCTCGTCAAGTGGATCCGATCATTTGAACATTTGCAAGATCCAATCTCAGTCTTCGTCAATGGTGTTTGTTTCATCCGTCTCCAAATTGTCTTTGTTTTCCCACCCTCCCACCCTTTTTCCTCAAGGACTCACATGTCTTAATCAATTATCCTTTTATTGATGGGAAGTATCTCCATTTTTTCCGTCAATGTTCTTATCCGGTGATTCTCAAGAAGATTTTAACAGACCTTCAAGATCATCATTCTTCATTCTTTTCTTCTCCGATGGGTTCAAGTCAAGCTTTGTTGATCATACCCTTTCCTCATTTAAAATGTTTATCATACCGGTGCACCTCTTAATAATCCACTTCTTGCTATTCAATTGTTCCAGAGTGCTCAAGATATCTCGAGGATTCGTGTTTCCACTCTGCTTTCGTTCAAGCTCTTTCCAGGATGTTATCTCATTCAAGCCATGTAATTCAACCGGCGCAATCTTCCTTTTAAATTGTTCAACGGTGTTTCTTTCGAGTGGGCCCTAACCCACAGGTTTTCCCCAGGATCTTACCTGACTCTTCTATTTTCCCGGAGCTATCCTAAATTCCTTTTGAAGTTTTGACGTAAGAATGAATTATCATCAGTCATATGTATTGCTCCAAGATCGGTCAAATTCTTTTCATCGTTGGATCAACCTCTTCGCTTTTGATTCTTCCGGAGTGTCTAAATAATTCATGGTGGTGTTTCTCGTCATAATTCTCAGATTTTGAAGACCGGAGAAGAGTTTCTCTTAAATCTTGCTCCATTCTTTTCAAGATTCGTGATTCTAGCATGTTGCCATCCTCTCGGTTGTTTTCAATTTTGAGAATTCTTTTCACCCATCCGGAGCAATTCAGGAGTCTTTACAGTTTGATTCTCCAAAGGCCATCATTTTGGTTTATTCATTCCTAGTTTCAGTTATCGTTCTCCTAATCTTACCGGTGCATCGCTCAAATATCCTCTAATCAGCTCGTGATCTATTCGTTCTCTTGTATCTAAATTCCTTCAAGTATCTTCATTCGTTTTCCAATTCTTCCCGGTGAATTTGTGCTTTTGCTATTTTCATGTTCAATTCTTACGGTGGTTCTTCCAAGTTTCTTCTTCCTTCGTTTATCATATCAATGCATTCGTGCTTTCCAAATTCTACCGGTGGATCATTGAAGACCTACTCAAGTTGCGCTATATCTATCTTAATCCTTTCTACGAGAATAAGTAGTATGCCAAATCCGTTGCTTGTCATCAATTAAATTGGTGAAGGATACGCATAACATAATTCTTATTCTTGTTTCATCCAAGTGATAAATCCTTTCCTTCAGAGTTTGTTCATGATGAATAAATTCTTGATTTTCTTTTGTTCATCTTTTCTTTCTCGAAGTTCCAAGCTCTAATTATCACGGAGATCCATCTAAATCATTACAAGGTTTCACCTTGTGTTTTCAACTTCTCTTTCCTTTCGTTTAATTATTCTTTTATTATCGGAGATCATCATGGAGGTTCTACATGATGGTTCATAAATGATTTAATTCCTTCTCCAAGTTTTTCATCGAGATTCTTTTCTAATAAGCTCAAGCTTTCTTCATATTGTAATCCGGAGTGCAATTCTTTCTACCGTATCATTGGAGGTGGTATTATGTCATTCTTGATAATTTGAGTTCATGTTTCATGATTCACACGTTGTTAAGAATGAGGTATTTTAAATCCATCAACCTCTTCGTTGGAGGTATCTTGTGTCATGTTTCACCTAAAGCCTTCCCTAAGGATTGTTGCTATTTATGGTGCTTATAAATGACCCAAGTTCTTCATTTATCCTCCCGGTGAAATAAGTTTCTCGTCTCCTTGTTGATATCAATCCAATCTATTATTTTTCGTCAGTGGCATAATTTCACCTCATAGTTTTGAGATGTTTTCCATAAGCCCACAACAAGCTTGCATGCCTGCAGGTCGACTCTAGAGGATCCCCGGGTACCGAGCTCGAATTCGCCCTATAGTGAGTCGTATTACAATTCACTGGCCGTCGTTTTACATTTTCTTCTCAATTCTTTCATTTCCAACGATCTAGCTTCTATTCTTTCTCCCGAAGGTTTTGTGATGTTGCTCTTCTCAATCATCATCTCGAATTTCGAGGATTGTTTTCTTTTCATGCTTATCAATTTAACCGGAGTGTTGTGTCCTCTATTCAAGTTCTTTTCATCTTATCAAGTCTTGCATCCCTTTTCAACCGGTGTGTTGTCTGAATTTGTTTTTCCTTGTTCCTCTTTCCTAACAAAGTGTTTTCAACTTCGTTCGTTGCATTCCTTCTTTCAATTGGCTTAACATTTCAAGGTTCTTTGGTTTCACTCGTTTGTCAAAGAAGCAACTCCGTTTTACCTCTTCTCTTTCTCTTTCGTTTCTCTCCGGTGCCATCCTAGATCTCGGGACGAGATCCTCTCGTAGTGGTGGAGTGTTGTAACGCCCCAAGACCGGAGCTTCTCATGCCTTCCATGTTTTCCGAGTTTCATCGGGTGATTTGTTTTGTCTGTTGCATCCATCTTTGCATCATGTGCATTGCATCATGTCATCATGCCATCATGTCATCAATCTTTGCAACTCATATAAATAAACCGTATGGATCTTTGGTCCATTTAAATTGAGGGAACTCACATGGTGGTTTCTCTTTAAAACATACCCTCCCGATATTTAGGGAGATATTATAAAATATTCCATTTATTTGGAATTCACCTTAACACACTTGAATATTAAATCCCTTGGCCTTTTCTTCTTCAAGTGTGGACTCTCTAACCTTGCCATTTATTCTTTCGTCATTTTCCGGAGCTCCACCAGAAATCTGAATATTTTTGGACTCTTCATTACCTTGAACTCATTCAAACCATTTGAATTAAATTCAAATGGATTTGAATTTAGATCTCTCAATCATGGCCTTTTCTATTTTCCCGGAACAAGCACATTTTTGTGAGTCCGGGAAAATTACCTGCGTGTCCAACTTCTTCCCCTAACCCCTCTTTCTTTTCTTTCTTAATCTCTGTTTTTTTTTCTTTTCTTTTAGTAGTGAGAGAGAGCCCAGCAAGCCGGCCTTTAAGGCCCATACCTAAGCCCAGGCCAACCTCCCACGCGGGCCCAACCTCCCTGGCCCATCTCCCTCCTAACCCTACTCGATCCCCTCCCGCATCGCTACTCCCTCCTTCTCGTACCCTCTTCCTTGCGCCGCTAGAGGCAGCGAGCACTAGTTCCTCGCTCGACCTCCTCCTTCTCTCGATCTCACTCTTGTGCCCGATCCCATCTCCCCTCTCCCCATCGACCCCTTCCTCTCGTTCGTCTCCCTCTCCTCACCTCGCACCTCTCCTCGACAGACCCCAGACCCGCTCGAACACCCTGCCTCGCTCTCGCACCACCGCACCTGACCCCATGGCGCGCCTCCCTCTGTAGTGCCGGGCCGCGACCGTGCCTCTCCCTGCACCTCGTCCCCGTTGCCCGAGCGCTCGAGGAGAGGAGCTCCACGAGCACCTGCGCCTGCAGCCCTGTCGCCTCCAGCCCCGCTAGTGACCAAAGTCATCGGAGCGCCGCCCGCCTCGTCCCTCAACCCTTCGTCCTCCTATGCCACCACACGTAGAGGAGGAGTGCCTTTGGGGGTTTTCGCCAAGTTCTTTTTCCGGAGACCTCTCCAAGACCAGGATACGCCAAGTCCTATTTGTGGATTTCGTCAAGTTCGAGCTTCATTGAACGAGGGCTTTTGCCTTGCTCATTTTGGGACGCGACAAGTTCCTCTTCGAAAGTAAGTCTGCATGATGATCTGACAAGTACCGTGGCACCGAAGACCTTTCATGCGTCAAGTCCATCTCCGAGGATTTCACCAAGTACCACGACGGCCGTTATTCGTCAAGTACCCCTTAGGATCACCAAGTTTTGACTACGGGATTCGCCAAGTACCACGTCGATACGAGAACAACTACCCTCGACGTGCATTTTGCCAAGTACCACTACCGTCGACCCTCGAAGACACCGTGGACGTCAAGTTTCTCGCCGTGACCCTGAACATCTACGAAAACTTGTGCGACTAAGAACATGAACGACTACCGCCGCCAAGATCACGAGTACCTCTACCGTCGTCATGTACCCCTACTTCCACTACCGAACGTCCCGAGAACGTCTACTTCCCCTACACCGCATCAAACTTGAACCCCTCCGATAACGCACGCTTCGAAGGTATAACCCCGAGACGACCACTCTTGGACCGTATGCATGAGTTGTATGAGATGCATGTTGGTTGTTGTAATCCACCCGTGAACGTTAGCTGTTCCCTCGTTTGACACCATCGTTGATTCATGGGACACCCGGTATCCGGGAGCGCCCCACCATCTTTTGCATGCATCCGCACACTTCCCCTTTGCATCGGTATCTCAATCAAGTACCGGAACCAGAATGTTGCCATGGCATCATTACCATTTCGTCGTCGTGGCACCCCTTTCTTTCTACCACGATGACAAATGCTTCATAAAATGCTCGTATCAATATTTTCATAAATATTGCATAAAACTTGCACATGTCATTCGCATCATGATAATAACATTTAAATGTTTAAAAATTGTTGTTGCACCAAATTGATAAATGCATATGGGGATTTACCGGAATTGTTGTTTGTTGTTCTGGCCACATTTAAACTTGCCTAGTTAGGTTGTTTTCATATGCTTCACCCCCCTTGCCATGTTAATCAACATTTAATATTGTTGGGTACATAAACGAGATCGAACTAAATAACTTGAATGTGGTGTTTCGTCAATATGCAAATCGTTGCATATTGAGCTCCACTTAATTTGTAGGATAGCTTGTGCACTTTGCCATGCCATGCCTCATTAAACCGGACATGCATCATACTTGTTTGCGCATCATGCCATGTTTATGTGATGGTTGTTTACCATGTTGTTTGTTTCTTTCCGGTGTTGCTTCTTCGGGTTAGTTCCGTTAACGTCGCATTTGTGAGGATCCGTTCGACTACGTCTGTTTGTCTTCTTCATGGACTCGTTCTTCTTCCTTGTGGGATCTCAGGCAAGATGACCATACCCTTGAAATCACTTCTATCTTTGCTTGCTAGATGCTCGCTCTTTTGCTATGTCTATGCTACGATACCTACCACATGCTTTATTATGCCTCCCATATTGCCATGTCAAACCTTTAACCCACATTGTCCTAGCAAACCGTTGTTTGGCTATGTTACCACTTTGCTCAGCCCCTCTTATAGCGTTGTTAGTTGCAGGTGAAGATTGGAGCTTGTTCCTTGTTGGAACATATTTATTGTTGGGATATCACAATATCTCTTATTTAATTAATGCATCTATATACTTGGTAAAGGGTGGAAGGCTCAGCCTTATGCCTGGTGTTTTGTTCCACTCTTGCCGCCCTAGTTTCCGTCATACCGGTGTTATGTTCCTTGATTTTGCGTTCCTTACACGGTTGGGTTATAATGGGAACCCCTTGACAGTTCGCCTTGAATAAAACTCCTCTAGCAAGGCCCAACATTGGTTTTTACCATTTGCCACCTAGCCTTTTCTTTCTCTCGGGTCGGCCAACCCAAGGGTCATCTTTATTAAACCCTCCCCCCGGGCCAGTGCTCCTCTGAGTGTTGGTCCAAACTAGAGTCCTTTGCAGCGCCCCCTCGGGGAAACTCGAGGTTTGGTTTTAGCTGTATGGAGCGCTCATCCAATGTGCCCTGAGAACGAGATATGTGTATCTCCTATCGGGATTTGTCGGCACATCCAGGCGGCTTTGCTGGTCTTGTTTTACCATTGTCGAAATGTCTTGTAACCGGGATTCCGAGCCTGATCGGGTCTTCCTGGGAGAAGGAATATCCTTCGTTGACCGTGAGAGCTTGTGATGGGCTAAGTTGGGACACCCCTGCAGGGATTTGAACTTTCAAAAGCCGTGCCCGCGGTTATGGGCAGATGGGAATTTGTTAATGTCCGGTTGTAGAAAACCTGAAGCTTAACTTAATTAAAATGCATCAACCGCGTGTGTAACTGTGATGGTCTCTTTCCGGCGGAGTTCGGGAAGTGAACACGGTGTTGGAGTTATGCTTGATATAGGTTGTTTTAGGATCACTTCTTGATCATAGTTTCTCGACCGTGCTTTGCCTTCTCTTCTCGCTCTCATTTGCGTATGTTAGCCACCATATACGCTAGTACTTGCTGCAGCTCCACCTCATACCTTTTACCCTACCTATAAGCTTAAATAGTCTTGATCGCGAGGGTGTGAGATTGCTGAGTCCCCGTGACTCACAGATTACTTCAAAACCAGCTTGCAGGTGCCGATGATATCGTGCAGGTGAAGCAACCAAGCTCAAGGAGGAGCTCGATGAAGATCTCGTTCATTGTGTTGTTTCGTTTCAGTTGATCAGTAGTGGAGCCCAGTCGGGGCGATCGGGGATCTGTAGCATTTGGGGTAGTCTTCTTTCATTTTGCTTCCGTAGTCGGACCTTGTTTGTATCTGGATGATGTAATGCTTTATTCATGTATTGTGTGAAGTGGCGATTGTAAGCCAACTATGTATCTCTTTCCCTTATGTATTACATGGGTTGTGTGAAGATTACCTCACTTGCGACATTGCTTACAATGCGGTTATGCCTCTAAGTCGTGCTTCGACACGTGGGAGATATAGCCGCATCATGGGCGTTACAGCCTTCTTCTTCAAAGGGCAAGATCTAACATGATGCCCTTCTACTTTGCACTTGAAGCAAACAATCTTGGCCGAATTCTTGACTTGTTCTTGTCCCTTCTTTTTGTTCACCTTGGACTTCTTCTTCTTGTTGGAGTTGAATCTAAGTCCACCTTTGTCATTGTGGGATTTTTGCACACTCAAGATATTGTTGAGTGTGAATTTCCCTTTATGACTCTTTTCCAAGTCTTTCTTCAAAGAAGTGACTTGGGGCTTGAGCTCTTTGATTTCCTCTACATGGTTAGTCTCAACACAAGTACTAGAGGAAGTATAAGCTTCATCGTTAGAGCAACAGGGCAAGGAAAGCAATTCATCACAAGATGTACCAATGTTATGCATGGATGAATCGTGAGGACTAGCACAAGGCAATATAGCATTTTGACCAAAAGTAGTGCTAGTATCCACATGAGGCTCACTAGATGTTACCTTAGCAAGCATGGCCTCATGATCTATCTTTAGCACATTATGAGATACTAGAAGATCATCATGAGAGATTGTGAACTTTACATGATTTTCTTCCAACATCCCATAATTGCTAGATAGCAACTCAAGTTGAGCCCTTAGCTCAACATTCTCCTTCAATGGGGATGCTTCACAAGAGATAGAGTTAGTAGCACAAGCATCATAATTAACAACAAGAGGAGAAGACAACTTGGCAAGCTCTTTTGAATACGAAGCTTTAAGTTGAGTATGAGACTTGATGAGTTTGATGAGCTCACTATTAATGACCCTTGAGCCATTTTCGAGGTGCTCAAAGTCCTCAAGGAGTTTAGCATGCGCAACTTCAAGCTCCTCATTTTTAGTTTCAAAATAATTGGCCAATTCAAGAGCTCTATCACGAGATTCCCTCACTCTAGATAGTTCTAGAGAAAAAGTCTCCTCAAGAGATTCCTTGGTGGTTTGTTCAAGTTCAAGAGCTTGAGAGAGGTCCGCAATCTCATTAGCGTAATCATGCTCATGACCTTCCATTTTATCAATGGTGACCTCATGCTCCTCAAGACGAGATTCTAACTCATCAATATATTTCTTGCCCTCAATAGCAAATAGACATGATTTCCATGAAGTTGGAACGAGCAATTTTATTCTTAAGAAGAGCTTTTTCCCCCTTAATTTTTAAGGAGGCAACATCATCATTCTCTTCATCATAATCAACATCATCATCACTCTTGCCATCATCAATATCATCACAAGATATATTGGGATTAAAAATGGGAGATACCTTTGAAGCCTTGGCCATAAGGCAAAATGCAATAGATGATGATGTAGGATCCATTGAAGCACCATTCAAGACCACATCTTGTTCCATGGGGTGTTGGGTTTCCTCTACATTGTTAGCACAACAATTCGAGGAAATATATGCATTTTTATCATGGCAACAAGACATAGTAAACATATCATCATGAGATTTAGTCAAGAAATTTCTACATGATATGCAAGGACTATCAACACAAGCATGTGAAACATTTGGAGTGCTCGAAGTGTTAAATCCCAAAGAAGGAGCATTGCAATAAGATAGTGATGAAGGATCATCCACAAGAAGCATACTATCATCATTGCAATGACCAACACTACTCACCATATCATTACCTTGTGGCAAACCACATGTAGGTGAAGTAGTAGAAGTTGAGAAGACTATACGACCGGAGGTGGACGGAGAACAATCATCCCCACAAATCATGGACACACCATATTTATCTTGAAGCTTCGTCCACAACTCATGAGCATCCCAGAACAACATGAGTTGAAATATAACTACATTGCTCAAAGCATCGAAAAGCACATTAGAAGCTTGAGCATTGAGATAAGAGTTTTTCTCATCCTCTAAAGATAATCTTTGGGGATCCTTTGGAGCAGAAAACCCCATATCTACAATTCGCTCTAAATTTAGGTCCATGAGCCTAAAGAGATTAAGCATGCGAATTAACCAAACATCAAAATTTGTGCCATCAAAACTAAGAGTGTCAGAGAATCCTAATCCCCTAGTCGACATCTTTACTCTCTAGGCGGTTAAGCCTAACAAGAGATACGAGGCTCTGATACCAATTGAAAGATCGTGGATGTCGCCTAGAGGGGGGTGAATAGGCGCTTTAAAATAATTACGGTTTAGGCTTGAACAAATGCGGAATAAACCTAGTGGTTAATTTGCCAAGCACAAAACCTAAAACAACTAGGCTCACCTATGTGCACCAACAACTTATGCTAAGCAAGATAAGCAACTATGTGATAGCAAGATATATGACAAAGAACAATATGGCTATCACAAAGTAAAGTGCATAAGTAAAGGGCTCGCGTAAGAGATAACCGAGGCACGCGGAGACGATGATGTATCCCGAAGTTCACACCCTTGCGGATGCTAATCTCGGTTTGGAGCGGTGTGGAGGCACAATGCTCCCAAGAAGCCACTAGGGCCACCGTAATCTCCTCACGCCCTCGTACAATACAAGATGCCGTGATTCCACTAAGGGACCCTTGAGGGCGGTCACCGAACCCGTACAAATGGCAACCCTTGGGGGCGGTCACCGAACCCGTACACTTTGGCAACCCTTGGGGGCGGTCACCGGTACCCGTCAAATTGCTCGGGGCGATCTCCACAACCTAATTGGAGACCCCGACGCTTGCTCAGAGCTTTACACCACAATGATTGAGCTCCAAACACCACCAACCGTCTAGGGCGCCCAAGCACCCAAGAGGAACAAGCTCAAGGGTACCAAGCACCCAAGAGTAATAAGCTTCTCAACTTGTAACTTCCACGCATCACCATGGAGAACTCAAACCGATGCACCAAATGCAATGGCAAGGGCACACGGAGTGCCCAAGTCCTTCTCTCTCAAATCCCACCGAAGCAACTAATGCTAGGGAGGAAAATGAGAGGAAGAACAAGAAAGAGAACACAAAGAACTCCAAGATCTAGATCCAAGGGGTTCCCCTCACATAGAGGAGAAAGTGATTGGTGGAAATGTGGATCTAGATCTCCTCTCTCTTTTCCCTCAAAAACTAGCAAGAATCCATGGAGGGATTGAGAGTTAGCAAGCTCGAAGAAGGTCAACAACGGGGGAAGAACACGAGCTCAAAGGATAAAAAAGGTTCATTGGGGAAGAAGACCCCCTTTTAAGGAGGGGAAAAATCCAACCGTTATGTGCTCAGCCCGCACACGAGCGGTACTACCGCTCGGGCGGAAGAAGCAGGGAAAAAGAGCAACAAAACATGAACCTTGGGGTGGTAGTACCGCACATAAGCGATACTACCGCTCACCCCAGCGGTACTACCGCTGGAGGAGCAGAACACGGGACCAAAAGAGGCAGGGCAGAGCAGAGTACGGCGGCAGTAATGCAGTAGCGGTACTACCGTCCGACCGGAGCGGTACTACTGCTTATAGGCGGAACTACCGTGCCTTACTGCCGTGCAACTACTGCTAAACCCGACACGAAAAGAGCAGGACCCAAAATCGAGGCGGTAGTAGAGCGGTACTACCGCTTGACGCTATAAGCGGTACTACCGCTGCCGACCGCGGTACTACCGTAGGGAGAAAACCAGAACTGCCATAACTTCTTCATAAGAGCAAACTCAAGCTTGTTGGATACAAGACGACGAGTAGCATCAAAAAAGTGATTGGTTATAAAAAGAAGAGGCAGGGGAGGTATGTCTAACAAATGGAGGAGTGAAACCTCCAACAGCAAAGAAGGGGCATAACCTCCAACATCGAAAACATCATAGAAGATGCAAGGGAACTCTGTTTTCGATGAACTCGAGCTTGTCAACAAGATGGCCATAAGCTCCAAAACTCTCAAAGAGAACCAAACAAGAACCAAGAAAGATGATGCAAGAATTCAATGGTTTGAGCTCTCTACGAACGATACGATCAAGTTACTCATCGAGAGCCCCCCTTGATAGTACGGCAATTGATCCTATAACCCGGTCTCCCAACTACCACTATGAGACCGGTAAAATAGAAAACCTATCAAGGGCAAACCTTTGTCTTGCACATAGTCCACTTGAGCTAGATGATGATGATCTTGACTCCCTCAAGATGGACCACCTTTCTTGATTGTGTTGGCTCGATGAAGACTAGTTATTTCTCCCCCATACTCCACCATGGGTGAGCCACTCTTCGGTACATCTTCATAAATCCATTGTTACCATAATGGACGGCAAGCTTCAAGCATTTCATCTCTTCATGATGCTCCACTTGAACTTGCACATCGCAACCTAACCCCACAAAGAACTCTCACGAAAACCATGGGTTAGCAAACAAAGCGTAATGGACAATGCTTACCATACCATGGGATCACTTGATCCCTCAGTACATCTTGTATGCTTTGTGTGTTGATCAACTTGATTCATTCTTGACTTAATCTTGATCAACCTTGAATCTTTCCAATTCTCTTCATTTGGATGATGTCTTGAAGGTAGACATGAATGATCACACAATCTTCTTCTTCAAGACATGCTTGCAATAAGCTCAACACTCACATGACCGATCTTTGGATAATTCCTTGAATAGCACCTTGGTCGACACAAACTCTCCTTGAAACCAACATATGTACTCCAAGAAAAGCCTATGGACAAAACCTTCAAATATGACTCAAGGTAACCATTAGTCCATAGAGATTGTCATCAATTAACAAAACCAAACATGGGGGCACCGCAAGTTCTTTCAGAAGCCACGAGGCAGGGAGGCGCGCCCTACCCCCCTGGGCGTGCCCCCACCCTCGTGGGCCCCTCGTGGCTCCCCTGGCCGACTTCTTTCGCCTATATATGTCCATATACCCTAAAAACATCGAGGAGCAGAATAGATCGGGAGTTCCACCGCCGCAAGCCTCCGTAGCCACCGAAAACCAATCTAGACCCGTTCCGGCACCTTGCCGGAGGGGGGAATCCCTCTCCGGTGGCCATCTTCATCATCCCGGCGCTCTCCATGATGAGGAGGGAGTAGTTCACCTCGGGGTTGAGGGTATGTACCAGTAGCTTTGTGTTTGATCTCTCTCTCGCGCGCGTTCTTGATTCGACACGATCTTGATGTACCGTGAGCTTTGGTATTATAGTTGGATCTTATGATGTTTCTCCCCCTCAACTCTCTTGTGATGAATTGAGTTTTCCCTTTGAAGTTATCTTATCAAATTGAGTCTTTAAGGATTTGAGAACACTTGATGTATGTCTTGCATTTGCTTATCTGTGGTGACAATGGGATATCACGTGATCCACTTGATGTATGTTTTGGTGATCAACTTGCGAGTTCTGCGACCTCGTGAACTTATGCATAGGGGTTGGCACACGTTTTCGTCTTGACTCTCCGGTAGAAGCTTTGGGGCACTCTTTGAAGTTCTTTGTGTTGGTTGACTAGATGAATCTGAGATTGTGTGATGCATATCATATAATCATACCCACGGATACTTGAGGTGACATTGGAGTATCTAGGTGACATTAGGGTTTTGGTTGATTTGTGTCTTAAGGTGTTATTCTAGTACGAACTCGATGATAGATTGAACGGAAAGAATGGCTTCGTGTTATTTTACTACGGACTCTTGAATAGATCGATCAGAAAGGATAACTTTGAGGTGGTTTCGTATCCTACAATAATCTCTTCGTTTGTTCTCCGCTATTAGTGACTTTGGAGTGACTCTTTATTGCATGTTGATGGATAGTTATATGATCCACTTATGTTATTATTGTTGAGAGAATTTGCACTAGTGAAAGTATGAACCGTAGGCCTTGTTTCCTAGCATTGCAATACCGTTTGTGCTCACTTTTATCATTATTTACCTTGCTGTTTTTATATTTTCAGATTACAAAAACCTATATCTACCATCCATATTGCACTTGTATCACCATCTCTTCGCCGAACTAGTGCACCTATACAATTTACCATTGTATTGGGTGTGTTGGGGAAACAAGAGACTCTTTGTTATTTGGTTGCAGGGTTGTTTGAGAGAGACCATCTTCATCCTACGCCTCCCACGGATTGATAAACCTTAGGTCATCCATTTGAGGGAAATTTGCTACTATCCTACAAACCTCTGCACTTGGAGGCCCAACAACGTTTACAAGAAGAAGGTTGTGTAGTAGACATCAATATGATATGGCCATCATCATCTTGTGCCTTGATCTCCATCTCCAAAGCACCGTCATGATCACCATCATCACCGGCGCGACACCTTGATCTCCATCGTAGCATCGTTGTCGTCTCTCCAACTATTCCTTCTACGACTATCACTACCGCTTAGTGATAAAGTAAAGCAATTACATGGCGATTGCATTTCATACAATAAAGCGACAACCATATGGCTCCTGCCAGTTGCCGATAACTCTGTTACAAAACATGATCATTTCATACAATAAAATTTAGCATCATGTCTTGACCATATCACATCACAACATGCCCTGCAAAAACAAGTTAGACGTCCTCTACTTTGTTGTTGCAAGTTTTACGTGGCTGCTACAGGCTGGGCAAGAACCGTTCTTACCTATGCATCAAAAACCACAATGCGGTATAATGATTGCTTTTTGATCTTCAGAAAGAACACTGTTCATTGAATCCGATTCAACTAAAGTTGGAGAAACTGACACCCACCAGCCATCTGTGTGCGAATCAGTCGGTAGAACCAGTCTCACGTAAGCATATGCGTAATGTCGGTCTGGGCCGCTTCATCGAACAATACTACCGAACCAAGAATCAACTAGTGACGATAAGCAATATGTATATACCACGCCCACAACTCCTTTGTGTTCTACTCGTGCATATAACATCTATGCATAAACCTGGCTCGGATGCCACTATTGGTAAACATAGTAATTTCAAAAAAAATCCTACGCACACGCAATATCATGGTGATGCATAACAACTAGAGGGGAGAGTGTTGTCCACGTACCCTCGTAGACCGTAAGCGGAAGCGTTATGACAATGCTGTTGATGTAGTCGCACGTCTTCACGATCGACCGATCCTAGTACCGAACGTACGACACCTCCGCAATCTGCACATGTTCAGCTCGGTGACGTCCCACGAACTCACGATCCAGTAGAGCTTCGAGGGAGAGCTTCGTCAGCACGACGGCGTGAGGACGGTGATGATGAAGTTATCGACGCAGAGCTTTGCCTAAACACTGCAACAATATGACCGAGGTGGAATACAGTGGAGGGGGGCACCGCACACGGCTTGGAACAATCAACTTGTGTGTCCTAGGGTGCCCCCCTGCCCCCGTATATAAAGGAGCAAGGGGGAGGCCGGCCGGCCCTAGTGGCGCCCAAGGAGAGGAGGAATCCTCCTCCTAGTAGGAGTAGGATTCATCTTTTCCTAGTCCTACTAGGAAGGGGGAAGGAAAGAGAGGGAGAGGGAAAGAGGGGCCGCGCCCCCTCCCCTAGTCCTATTCGGACTCCCATTGGGGGGGGGGCACCACCTCCTGGGTTGCTGCCCTCTCTCTCACCCCTAAGGCCCACTAAGGCCCAATACTTCCCCGGGGGGGGGGGGGGGGTTCCGGTAACCCCTCCGGCATTCCGGTTTTCTCCGAAATCACCTAGAACACTTCTAGTGTCCGAATATAGCCGTCCAATATATCGATCTTTATGTCTCGACCATTTCGAGACTCTTCGTCATGTCCGTGATCATATCCGGGACTCCGAACTACATTCGGTACATCAAAACACATAAACTCATAATACTGATCGCCACCGAACGTTAAGCGTGCGGACCCTACGGGTTCGAGAACTATGTAGACATGACCGAGACTCATCTCCGTTCAATAACCAATAGCGGAACCTGGATGCTCATATTGGTTCCTACATATTCTACGAAGATCTTTTTCGGTCAAACCGCATAACAACATACGTTGTTCCCTTTGTCATTGGTATGTTACTTTCCCGAGATTTGATCGTTGGTATCTCAATACCTAGTTCAATCTCGTTACCGACAAGTCTATTTACTCGTTTCGTAATGCATCATCCCGCAACTAACTCATTAGTCACATTGCTTGCAAGGCTTATAGCGATGTGCATTACCGAGAGGGCCCAGAGATTCCTCTCCGACAATCGGAGTGACAAATCCTAATCTCGATCTATGCCAACTCAACAAGTACCATCGGAGACACCTATAGAGCACCTTTATGATCACCCAGTTACGTTGTGATGTTTGGCAGCACACAAAGTGTTCCTCCGGTATTTGGGAGTTGCATAATCTCATTGTCATAGGAACATGTATAAGTCATGAAGAAAGCAATAGCAACAAACTAAACGATCATCGTGCTAAGCTAACGGATGGGTCAAGTCAATCACATCATTCTCTAATGATGTGATCCCGTTAATCAAATGACTACTCATGTCTATGGTCAGGAAACATAACCATCATTGATTCAACAAGCTAGTCAAGTAGAGGCATACTAGTGACACTCTGTTTGTCTATGTATTCACACATGTACTAAGTTTCCGGTTAATACAATTCTAGCATGAATAATAAACATTTATCATGATATAAGGAAATATAAACAACTTTATTACTGCCTCTAGGGCATATTTCCTTCATTGCCACCCCCCGACACGGCCGCGACCAAGAAGCCGCCTCGCCGTCTCGGCTAGATCCTCACCGGCACGCTCGTCGGACGCCGGCAGAGCAACTAGCTGGTCTGTGCGCGTCGTGACTCCCTTCGCCGGCCGTCTCCTTCGCCGACGCCCGCAAGCTGTTCGACCGTTTGCCAAGGTACAAAATGGACTCCGCCGACAAGTTCTTTTTTCACAATTTCCTTTGCGACTCCGACGATTCGTCATCCGATGACGATGAGGAGATATTGGCTGCCGTGTTGGTCCATCACCACCTCAATAGTCAGTGGTCGTTGTGCCATGGCTCCATTCCAGGCCACCTTCCGGCGTTGAATCGCAACCGAAGAGCGGGCATCTCCTTCTTTGGTAGTTGTTCAAACATAAGAAATTCCGCCGCTGTTTCTGTATGAGTAGGCATCTTTTCAACCGTATTAGAGAGGGGGTGGTCGACTACGATGACTATTTCGAGTGCAAAGAGGATGCCGTTGGAAACATTGGTTTTTCCTCTTATGAGAAATGCACTGCCGCCATCTGAATGCTTGCATACGGAGTGCCTGATGATCTCATTGACGAGTACGTTCGTATGAGCGAGTCTACATGCCTAGGCTCCCTATATAAGTTCCGCAAGGCTGTTATTGCTGTGTTTGGCCCTGAGTACTTGAGAGAGCCGACTCATAAAGATACAACCCGGTTGTTGGCAATGAATGCCAGCGGGGCTTCCCAGGGATGCTTGGCAGCATAGACTGCATACACTGGGAGTGAAAGAACTGTCCTTCTGCTTGGCAAGGGAGTGAAAGAACTATACTCCCCCCGTTCCTTGATATAAGGTGTATAGATTTTTGAGGAAAAACCCAAAATATAAGGTGTATTGAGTTGCACCACTCGTATGGATAATTTTTTTTGGGATTCGATCACATTTCCTTATATTAGGCAAGCTTCTTTATTTTCGCATGCCAATTAGTCAGGTGTAATCTCACCCAAAACTTGTAAAATTTTCCCTCCACATACGTTCTTTAATTTTCGTGTCAAAAACTATACACCCTATATTTAGGAACGGAAGGAGTACTATTTTATCCGGTTGAAACTATGTTATTTGACTATATGTTTGAATGCAAAAGTTGTTTGCGAAACAATGCAAAAATGAGTTATTTGTTGAAATAAGGCGGCTAGCCGGCCACGCCGCCATATATGGGGCCGTGCGTTGGGCGCACCGCTGATTCAAATATAAAACATGGCGGATGCCAGACGGATGGCCGATCCAAACGGACAAAAACAGACAAAAATGTCATTCGTTTGGGTCGGCTCGTTGGAGTTGCTCTAACGTTGATCAAAAAATCAAAATAAAAAATGCTGCAAGGGAAACCCCACCGTGTTCAAACGGAATCAAACTTGAAGCTTTGCCAGAGCCGAGAACGGGAAGCGATGGCGAGAAGACAGGAAAGGAGCTCGCCAACTCAACCTCGACCAGCGAGCAAACATGTCTCGACAGCTGTTCACCTGCACTATGTATCTGGTGGGACCGCGACGTGACCCCGAAAAGATATCCATTTTTTATCATGGATCACCACCGCGACACTTTGCAAACCTCTTCGCCCCCAGCATCCGACTATCCGAGACGCAGAGAGAGGAGAGAACGATCGCATCTCTTTTTTTTAGCATCAGTACAGACACAAGCGCTCATATACCTTATGAACGCACACACGCACCTCCTATCCCTATGAGCATCTTTGAAAGACTGAGCCGGCACATCATCTTGAGATGTACGAAGTCGTCGTAGGCGCCTCGTCTTCGACGGGAACGTCTCCTCTTACTGAAAACGCATCTCCGAAAATTCTGAAATAAATGTAGGAATAATATGAACACCAGGATTTGAACCCTGATAGGTTCGCCGAACGAGAAAACAGGAACTGATTTTTTTAATCCTTTTTCTCGTCAGAACAAAAGGACGTGTGGGCGTGCGATCTTAACGGTAGTCTCCGCCCACCGCTGCGACGAGGCAAGCGGCATTGACGAGGCCGCGACGGGCCATGGAAGTGGAATCAGCCGCCGAGCTGCAGGAGCGGCGGCGGCCGCCGTGGCGCCGCACGGTGGCCGTTCAGGCCGCGCTCTGCCTCGCGCTCTACGCGGCCTTCAACCTCGGCGAGCCGCAGCTCCGGCCGCGGGGCGGGGGCGCGCTGGGCGTCGGCGGCGGCGGCCTCACCTTCCTCAGCGTCGCGGGCGGCGCGCGGACGCCCGCTGACCAGGCGCGCCTCCTGAGGCAGGTGCGTGCGTGTGCATCTGTACGGTCTCCGCGTTCGATTTCTCGTCTTCCGCATACTCTCCTCGTTGCCCTTCGATTTGTCATCATTTGGGCGCTCTGATTCGCCTCTGCCGGTGCCGGGGGAATTGCTTGGCGCGCGCGCTCTCTGTTCCGTCCAACCGCATCCTGTTCGTAGCGTGTTTCCGTTCGTTTTCACTTTTCAGCGTGGTGCTGCGAACTGTAGTTACTGCGCCGAGTGTGCCACTGAAGAAATTGTAACCGACCACGATGGTAGATTGCTTCGTGTTCGTGATGCTGTTATAGAAAATTGCTAGTATTTGGTAACTGTAGCCGAATAAAATTTTCATCAGTTAATATGGCCAAGCATCTCTGTGAAATTCATAGTATTTGGAAAAGTTTATTCATCCTTGTAGTTGTTAACTAAAAGGGGCTCATTGAGAAAGAAGGGGTTTCGCCATTTTGATGTGGATTTGCTTACTGTATGTGTGTGGTGTGCTGTGCTCGTTGGAGGTTACTGCCTGCACGATGTCACTGATTCTGCTCAATCAGGTGATGGCCTACACATTTGCAGATCTAGGACTGGTATCCGATGATAATCTATAGGGTGGTCATTGGACTTACCTGGGATGGGACATGCAACATGTTTCCCCCTAGTGAGGCACATGTGCCCATCATGATCTAACCCGACTCATGGCCATCGATTAGTTAATGATCCAGTGTAGTGTGTTCACATAACTAAGCGACGAATTAGTCTGATTCTCTACCAACCTTTCCTGGCACATTTTATTTTCCAACCATCCTTTCCTGGCACATTGTGCTCTGGATCTCAAAGGAAGTGACACAGTTCTATTTTTATATGCTTCGTGTGGACTGGGAATGTTTAGTGTCATGTGACATTGGTTAACAATTTTGCTCTTTCCCTGTCTTGAAGAAGACGACATCAGATTCATATTCTAGCAATGTATTGTGGGTTTAATTCTTAATAATGCATATATATGTATTTTTATGAAGATGGAAAGCACAACAAAGGTTTATGAAGTCAAGTTAGTGCTGGATGTTGCCCGATTTGGCGATGACCCACTTGGGCAAAATGTAAGTACTTCAATTCATGCTAATAAAGTAATAATACTGGAATACTTTGTAAATGTGTGAAGCATACCGTTCTCCATTAGTGATGTTGTAGGTATCAGAGAGATTTCAGTTGGCCCAACTAAATAAACCAAATTCTAACTTGTGCTCTATTTCTCTTTCTGTCTTCCAGGGTTCTCTGCACTTCCAAGCTCTGAATATCCCCTGGTATACTAGTTATTCCTATCTGAAATCTCATATGGTTTGCTCTCTGATGTGTGTGCATTGTATGACATGAAAATCCGCTTCATCCTCAGGTATTCCACTACATCACATGGGCAGATTGTTAGTAATTTCTTGAAGAAAGTGAAGATGCCATACGACCAAATTCTGGAAATTGTTGGTGTTGATACAGGGCCTCTTGAGGTATTATATTTTATTGGTAAACAGTTTTGAATTTCTTGTAGCAGGCAGCTTATCTGATAAACAACACGTTGTCTGTGCACTGAGTATGTGATTATGTCAGCATCCTGCAATCAATAATGATCATCAATTATTCTATCTTTACTTGAGTATTGTTTTTTACCTCCTTATTATCCCCCTTGCACTGATTAGTTCAGGACTCTGCAATCTTTTTTGGCACAATATGGTTGCAATTTAAATTAGTGCTTGGATTGCTTTATATGGAGAGTTTGTGCGATATCGTGGAATAGGCTGGCCTTTATGGATTCTTTCTGATTGATTTTCTCATTTGGTTAAAGGATCTTCTGCATGATGGCAAAATGAGCAATTCTAGCAGGGAACAAATTACATGGCTGGAGCAAACACTAGCGCTGACCAGCAATAACTGGTATATGTTTACTACTGGTCGAATATGCCTGTTTAACAATTGTTTTTGTATTGTTGAAGGAAGAAATGATTCTAGTCTATGCACTAGTTCCTCCTGCTCGTATGAGCTGCATTACTAATCTGTCTTCATGTTCTGGAAAAACAATGCATATATATTCTTCATAAGTGGACTGTGTAAGTGTATGTTCAATTCATAGAAGAATTAGAGGGCCAGCAACTCAGCATCAGCTTGAACATAGTATAAGAAAATACTAAATAATCTCTTTCAAGAAAAAAAAATACTGAAGGAATTACTATGCTTATTGCAAAAGTGACACATGAACATGTATGCACACATTTCTGTATTAAGGTCATAATGTCTAACATTATTTTTATTTTAAGCCAGGAAAATAGTTGTTGGATATGATCCATTAGTTGATTGCAATGAGGTGCACACAACAAAAATAACAAAGATCTACGAGCCACTCCGGCATATTTTTGAAAAATACGCAGTGGTAATTCCTTCTTTTCTGGAAGAAGCTGTAATTTTTCTATTCTCTTTGTCGATGAAAACTTCACATCAGTGATTGCTTATCCTTGGCTGCTTGGTATACAGAATGCATATGTAAGCACTGGTGGTTCTTGTGGACACTTCCATCATGACAATTCAATGTCATATATTCAAAACCCCATCCCTGGAGATCAAACGGATTTAGATGGTTTCTTCTTGCATAGAGTCAGCCCTCTAGAGATGGTGAGTTTAGGCTGACAGTTGCTCCTTTTTTTTTCTTTTCTGAATATCAGATTGAAACACTAGAATTTGCATGTAACCCTTCTTTTGTGAACTTGTCAGGAAACCCTGTTGATAAACTTAGACGGCGAGGTTGTTCAAAGATCTGTAGTTCACCAGCATGGAAGGGAAGCCATGTAAATGCCTTCTTTTCACTTTCTAGTCAACAATGCAAACATGCCGATTCTGTTTTCACCATTGATCGCTCTGTATTCAGTTGTTTGCTTACATATGCCGTGTTTGTCAGTAAAAGACTTCTGCCATTTGTTGGTACTGCATCTGTCTCTGTCTCTCTCTCTCTTAAATGTCAGCATACGATGGGTGTTGCAGCGGTTTTGGGGATTCAGGTGTTTGTGTATTGGTAGTGTTTAACCATCTATCTTTGCTGCAAAACTGAATGCTTCTACGTAGTACATTGAGAGTTTCTGAATCCAGCTGCAAGTGGATAGGCGCCAGCACAAGCTGGTCTCTGGCTCAGAATTTCAGATACAACATGCAGTGCGAAGCTTTCAGTCTACTAGCCTTCGAACAGCTCCGACAACTGATTCTCCAGCTCCTCCGCGGTGCGCCCTGCCGGCACCTCAACCTCCGGGTGGTCGTCGAGGTACCGACGGTATGCCGGCACGACATTCCCCGACACGGTACTCCGGAGGGCGGCCCGCAGCGCTGGGCTGGGCACCTTCCAGCCTCTCTGCATGCTGCACGCGTTCTCCAACGCCAGGTAAAATGCGCTCAGCGGGTTCCGTCGCCGGAGGGCGTTCAGGGCTCCTGGCTTCCCGTCAAGGCGCGACACGACGGTCCCCCAGGAAACCTGCAGGTAAGCTTTGATGTAACCCTCCATGCGCTCCTCGCGGACGAGCACCCAGCTGGGCGGCAGGAGCATGCTGAGGTCGGAGCGCACGGCGCGGCGCAGGATGGCGCTCGTGTTGTTCAGCATGAAGATATGCCTCAGCCCTGGGAACGCGAGCGCGGCGGACTGCTCCTCCAGCACGGCCTCTAGGCACGAGATCAGCTCCGTCACCAGGCCGCTCTCGTGGGGCGCGAGCGGCGTCGTTGGCGGCGAGTCGGTGTCGGCGTCGCCGTTGCCGGCGGCGAGGACGAAGTAGAGGGACACGCGGTTGCGCAGCATGCAGCGGAAGTAGCCCATCCAGAAGCCGACGCACGGGTGCACCTCGCCGCCCTGCGGCATCCGCCACGGGTACTGGGGCGCGCGTATGAACGCCCTGAGGTCGCGCACGCAGCGCCGGGACGCGTCCACCAGGCCGGCCAGCGCGGCGTCCGACGCGGCCGTGACGGGGTGGTAGGGGGGCCACGAGAACATCCTGGCGAGGCCGGGGTAGGCCACCGAGACCGGGGAGTGCACGTCGAGCGCCGCCAGCAGCTTCGACGGGGAGCTCCCAAGCGCGACGACGGAACCAGCCAGCCTCAGCATCGCGTCGGCGCTTTCGGCCGCGAGCTGCCCCAGCGCCGCCAGCTCCCCCGCCGCTGCGTCGTTGACCGGGTTGCGGACCTTCCGGTGCCGGTGGCGGAAAACGCGTTCCATGGTGCCGAGCGCCTGCGCCCACGCCCTGACCCTCCTCCCGACCTCCCGCCGCGGGAGGCTTCGGCGGTCGTCCATGTCCAGCACCCAGCCGACGTCAAAGCCGGCAAGCCATTGACGCAGCGCGTCGGCACGCGGAGCGGTGGCGGCGGCGGAGAAGGCTGGGAGGAGGAGGACCATGCGCTGCAGGTGCTTGTCGACGTCGGCCAGGACGCAGGAGGAGGACGAGGAGATCGGACGGAAGCTGCTGGGGTCGACCTCGGCGAGCACAGACGGGGAGAAAAAAGAGACGTGGCGCCGGAACTCGCGCGGGTCGTCGGGGCAGTACTCGTCGGTGGTGGCGGAGCCGTCGTCGCTGTCGATGGAGGGGTCGGAGAGGGAGGTCGGGCTGCTGCCTCCGCTGCTGGAGCTGATCTCGTGGTGCCCATGCATGGCGGCTGCTGTGGTCAGGTCAGTCAATGGAATCCTAGCGTAGCATTTTCCTTTTTTGGAGGGGAAGTCCAAGCGTAGCAGAAGTAGTGAGAGTAGCGCTGGGGAAAAATTGTGGCTAGCGTCGACAAGAACGCACGCGTGCCGGAACGGTCTGGGACCGGGCTGGAGAGGTTCTCCCGGCCTGCTGATGTGGACATCTCTGAACCCCCGGATCAGCCGAGGTGATGGCAGACCGAGGAATGAGCGATGTGTGCAGCTTGTGTGCGGAAGAGATGGTGTTCGTGGCGAGGAAGAACGAGTGGATCTGGTTCGTCCTGAAGAGATAAGAGAAGAGAAGAGCGATGGGCGATGAGCTGGTCTGATGCGTGTACCCTGCAGTGCGCGCGTGGCTAGCGAAGGGACCAGCCCAAGTTTGGGCCGCTTTGCCGGCTGCAAACGTTTACCTATGTTGATTGACTTTACAATTTAGGTAAGTCAACTTTATAAGAGGAGGAATCACAGGAGAGGAGAAAGAAAGCTGGAGGATTTGTTAGTTTAAAGCTATGTGAGGTTCGTGTGGCAGTATCACGTTGTTTCTGATGCAGTCGCCCGGGTTTGCAGTGTTGCTTGGTTTGCATATCAATGCGTGTCTACGTCATACATGCGTCGTACTTAACGCAATAATGCATGCCACACACGGTCATGGATGCTTCATTCCGAAATTCATAGTGAACTTTTGGACACCAATTTTGGTTTTAGTTCTCTTTTCGCGAAGGACTTTGATTCGTTACGTGTGCTGAGGTGGCACCTGATTGCCAGGTGAAGCATTGACCTGAAAGTCTTTGGCCTCTTCGGGATTTGACAGGCGTCATGTCCAGGTCTAAAAATTGACGGAGAAATGCGGGTAATATATTACTATAATTTAAACTTTGATGAATCATCGGCCATCTCTTCCACTCCATCCTCTCCTTTGCGAATGTAATGACTAAGACCCTGTTCGGGAATTGTCCAACTCCGTAGAATACGGGAGCCGACGGAGCACCACTTTCGCAACTCCGAGAAAATACACGGCAGGCCGCTCCCCTCCGGCCGCTTCAGGAGCTGTGGAGCCAGAGAGTTGCCGAACAGGCACTAAATCGAACCATAGCTGCTTCTCCTTCTCGGCATGTATAAAGGAGCAGAGACTGCTTGCTACGCCGTATCAACGGTACATGGCTATTCTTGAGCTCAAATGAGCTCGGATGAACAGTAACATCGATAAAAATATTTTTTCTTAAAACTCTGATTTTTTTTTGTGTGTGGAACATTGACAAATGTTCGTAGTGCCTGCACAATTTCATAATGAAATCACATTCATGGAAGTCGCGGCGAAAGCAAAAAACGATGCTCCAAAAATGCCATTTTCAAAAGCATTTTGGAGTGTTGATTCTTTTGCCGTAACTTTCACGAACGTCATTTCAAACTGAAAAGTTGCAAGCTCTCAAAACATTTGTTAAAGTTTTCCACAAAGAGAATTCAGGATTTTTTTTCCCAAATTTTCTTCCATTTTTACCGTTCATGGGGAGCTCGTTTGAGCTTGTGAGCGGTTGGGGACTTTTTGTATCAACATAATATCTCAAAACGCTGGTCAAGCCTACAACAATCTGGCCTGCTAGGACCGTTCGTTAGGGTTTCTCTTTCTCTCTCCCATCTGTAATGGATAGGGCTCTCATCCCCTCCAAGTTTCGTCGATGAGTCCATGGATCCACCTTTCCTTAGGTTTTTTCCCGCAGGGCAGCGTTCTGGCGTACGCCGGCGTCTAATCTTCGTGTTGGTCTTCCGGGCTATGATCCTCCTCGAGTCCGTCCGTTAGAACGGAGTCAACAGAGCTCCGGCGTATATTCCTGCCCTCTCCTTGGGACGGCGAGGTAAGGGTTTCTCGCCGTGCGTGTGTGCCGGCGAGATTTTGTGCCAGCTTCTTCAAACCGATTAAAAGGGTTTAATGGTGACGACTACGGCTCTGGGGTGCTGGTCCTTAGGGGCACGTGCACGAAGACTTCCTAGATGTCATCGAGAAGGTCAAGCCCGCTTCGGTAGGGAAGCAGTGACAATGACGCGTCAGCAACTTGTTCTGATGGTAGTAGTGGTTGTTTGACGGTGCAGAGTTCTCGATGTAATATTTATTATGTTTAGAATGCTTTGTACTTTTTATGAATCTTGATAATAGATCTGGTCCTTTTTCACAATAATTAAATAAATCATTACTACTCCATGTATCGATTTTTCAAACCATCTGTAAGTGATCCTAGCAGTATGCTACATACTCACTCCGTTCCTTTATGTAAAGTGTATTATTTTCGATACGGTGACCAAGACACATAATTATTGACAAATTAGGAAAAAATTACCCTTGGCAAATTTGTTGATTAGTGGCAAGTAAATCAGTTAGCCCGGGAAAAATAAGAGATGCATGCAATCGATAGAGAGATACTTTCCTTCTTTTGCTACATTGGGAGATACAAACAATCACGACAGAGATACTTTCATTTTTTTTGAAAGACCAACAAGGAAATTCTGAAAAATTAGAAGAAATGCATCTTATATTTTAGAATTTTGTCAAAAAACAAATACACGAACGGAGGGAGTACTTTCGAAGCTTCTTACAATCCTTACACACAAGCGCATGTAATAATGGTAGCAAAAATTCAGTAAAAATCCAACAGCAACGCGGAGAACTGCTTCCAATAATGTAGAGAACCTAATCCAAAACGAATGGTCAAAAACAATTAGGAGTACGCCATTTTCAGGTCAAAAACATTTCCTTGTTTGTTTGAACCAGTGGCATACATGGAATCGAGGACGAAAGATTTGAGAGTTTTTTATGGGATGTCAAACGTGCTTCATCGGGAGCAGTTATGGGGGAAGCACGTAATTAGTGCAGCACAGTCCGATAACTACCGTGTGAGAACAGTCCGATACGAAGCAACAAAAGACCCACGTCCCACGAGGTCTGCGTCTCCTCACCTTAAGATTTCCTCTGGTCTTCTTCGTCGCCGCCTACTTCTCCGATCATCTCAAGGTTGGGTTTCTTCCACCATCTAGTTTTCCATTCTTCTTTGCCCGTCCATTTTTCACATATGCACTTGCCAATGCGTTCAAATTTCTTCACCATCTGAATCGTGCGTATGCGCTGAGTTAGGGCACGCAGTTCAAAACTCCTACCGCCGCCGTGGCTGACGGTGGCGGTTCTTCCGTCGGCGGCGATCCTGCTCGTCCGTCCACACCCCGCATAATGCCGGCCACGAAAACGGTGTCGAGGTGCACACCGGTGAAAGTGGAGGACCAGTTACGTGTTCGAGATCTGTGGGTACAGCCATCACAAGGGCATGGGCATCGGCAAGGTCATCTGGTCCGGCTCCTTTTCCGTCGGGGGCCATGAGTGGGAAATCCGCTTCTATCCTGATGGTGATGGGCAACACAACGAAGATCACATGGCAATTTACCTAGAGCTGTTGAGCAAGGACGCCAGGGTGCATGCATCCTGCGACCTCAGGCTGGTCGACGGCGAAGGGTTGCTGTGTTTCGTGCACAACACAGAGCCGAGGATGTTCTGCCAAAACATGGAGAGCGGGTTTGCTCCACCCATCGGCACTCATTTCATAAAAAGGGGCGAGTTCGAAGCATCGGTGTACCTTCATGAAGACGGCCTCAAGATCAACTGCGCCATCACAGTCATCAAAGAACCTCGGGTCTCTGAAATAAAACCACCCCCTAGAATCGAGGTGCCGCCTTCGGACATCATATCGCATCTCGGCAGGCTTTTAGAAGCAAAGGAGAAGGCAGATGTCACATTCAGTGTAGCAGGAGAGACTTTCATGGCACACAAGACCATCCTCGCCATGCGGTCGCCTGTGTTTGAAGCGGAGCTCTATGGGCCGATGAGAGAGACGAGGGCACAACTCATAACCATCAAAGAGATGCAGCCTGATGTCTTCAAGGCACTCCTCTATTTCATCTATAATGATGCATTGCCAGCTGCTTTTGATGATCTTGATTGGGAAGGTCATATTGAAATGGCTCGGCACTTGCTCATGGCCGCGGATCGATATGCCATGGAGAGGCTAAAGCTGTTATGTCAAAGCCTCCTTTGCGAGGATATTAACGTGCAGACCGTGGTAACCACGTTGGGCTTGGCTGATCAACATCACTGCGACGGGCTTAAGGATGCTTGCATTGAATTTATGTCCACTTCATAGGATATGGATGCTGTGGTGGCAAGCCCTGGTTATGGAGATCTCAAAAGAAATTGCCCTTATCTCTTGGTGGATGTATTGGAGAGGTCTAGTAAGCTTCGCACAACATAGATGGACTACTTGCTGTTACATGAATCTTTTTTTGTGGGCAACAATTACATGAATCTTAGAGAGCCTAGCTAATTATTTATGAAGCTATGTGAGTTACAAACTTACAATGCTATATTCTTCTTGAGTTAGCTCATCAAAAGTTCAATATATTTATTAGTTAGACCTGTTTTCCTGTTTGTGACCGGCTATTTGAATCCGTTGACAACCTGAATATATGATTTATCCAGCTGTATACCAATTTCTCTTCTCCCTAATTGTATTAAAGATATTGTTCTATGGAAAATCCATTTGTTGTGTCTAAACTTCGTTGAATATGATACCTGGATCTTTTACATTCACAAGTATAGCTATTATGGTCTCACCACCACGATAAAAACACTCTCGAACATAATAATGTTGCTATGGTAAAATCATGTTGATATTGTCATATGTTTTCTTGAAAATTGATGTTTCATTACAATGAAAAACATAGTTCTTGGAGTCTCGGATGCCATGAATATCCTCACATTGAAATTTTGATTTTGTGCAATTCATCTTTGGGGTGTTGCTATGGTAAAATCATGTTGATATTGCCATATGTTTTCTTGAAAATTGATGTTTCATTACAATGAAAAACATAGTTCTTGGAGTCTCGGATGCCATGAATATCCTCACATTGAAATTTTGATTTTGTGCAATTCATGTTTGGGGAAGCCAATGACCGGACTTCTAATGCAATCAGAGATAAAGTTTGAGGAATAAATTCTTTGTCAGAAAACAATATCCACCAGGGCAATATGTTTATTTTTGGCATGTCCTAGTTCACAGACAATTTATGCCATTAGCCTCATCAGTCTTTTTTTGGTGATTTGCTCAATTTCTAGACTAGTGGGTTAGTCGGTTTCAATCAAACATTACTCTAGGATACAATAGATTCGGCTTTATTGCACTAAGTCAAGACTATAATAGCTTAATAAAGTTATATGTCAATTGTTCAGGTTTTCTATCTTGCATCCTACGTTATTCATCGTTATTTGCATGTTTCATTCCCTATGCAAGATGCAATGTCTTGTGCTACTGCCTCCCATGTGAAGGAGGTCCCTTTTTTTGAAGAAAAGACACTCCAAGTACATCTTAGATCTGATAGTTATCAAATAAAATAGTAGCCAGTACAATGGAAAGTCAATTAGCCCCATTAAGAAATTGCTACAGAAAAAGGAGATTGGTTCAGCGCAGAACCTTACTCTTGGGGAAAATAAATGTATATTGAGTATCATTGCTCCTCTGAGAGTTTAACCACAATTAGTGTGAATGTTGTGGCTGACGGGTGGGAGCTCTCGGCAAGGGTTGGTGGGGCTTGCTCTCACTTCCCCTTTTCGCATAGCTTGCATCCACGACTCTGATTTTGAAGATGACCCGTGATACATACTTCCTTCATCCCATAATATAAGACGTTTTTGCCAGTTGGTTAACTTGCAAAAATGTCTTATATTGTGGGATGGAGGGGGTGCAGCACGGGCGGGAGGAGGCCTAGTGGAGCGATGCCTACTCTTGGAAAGTTTTAGTGGTGTGGCGCTGAATCTAACAGAGTGGGAGACCTTGTTGCCGCGCAAAGCAATGGGGCATCGGTGCATGTCACTGCGCCTACGGGGTGTAGGATTATCGTCGCTGCTGATCAAGCATGTGTCACGTAGGATGCTGCATGTGTTCCAACGTGGCGGTGGCCTTTCATGATGGACCGGGCTGCTCCCTTGAGGTCAGGGGTTACAAAGGCTACTGTCTATTGGAGTGTTTCTAGCATAGGAAATGGATAGGCAGGGGGTCGCCGTTGATGGTGTCAGCGGAAGCGAGGAAGCGAGATCTCTGTTTTAAAGTAAGTCGGGTTGTTTTTTGCGAAATATTCTAGGCCTCTGTCATGGACGTGAGCCGGCTCCAATTGACTTGATCCAGGCGTTTCTGCAGGGTTGTGGGTCGAGTCGAGACGTAGGGTTTCCAGGAATGGTGAGAGGGGAGAATGACGACGAATAATGCCCTGCCAATCTTACGATATGGAAGTAGTCATGTAAGCTTTTAAAGAGAAGGGTGGATCTCGAAGGGGCCTCATCAACGATGATGATGGCACAGTGATTTTACCTAGGTTCAGGCCCTAGATGGGCAAGTTTAATCACTTGAGGCAAAGAGGAAGCCTAGAAGGCAACAACTCTATGTCCTTACCTATTTTTGCTAATCATAGAGAACTACAATGGTGTTTTTTATATGAGTATGTGCTCCTGCATGACCTTGTTTCGCCGGCAAGACTCCAACTTTCCCTTATAAAGGTAGACCTAGGGTAGTAGTTTGGCAGATATCTTTGAAGGACACGACACGATTAGGTGATCCTGTAATTACATGAAAGATATCTCCCATAACGACCTAGGGTGGTAGTTTGGCAAGATTCCTTTTTCATCTTTATTTATGGAAACTCTTCCTAGCTAAGGGTGTTCTTGCGATTTCATTAAGAAAAAGAGAGTTGGCACTGTATATATGGAAAACTAGGTCGAAAACTACACAACACGCGGTTGATAAGGGACAACTATGATAACACAAGCAACCCCTAACGAAACTAGACACCAACACCAAGCACAAGCCAACGTCGAGGGCCAAAAACACCCAGGGTAAGGAGAAGAAGCTTTTCGACAACACCTCCAAGAAGTAAATGGCATCTGTAGGCGCCAATGTCACCGGTACTGACCCTCGTTGGAACAAAGCTATCACCTAGATCTTCACACTCAACCACCCCATCGAACCCCATAGGAGGGGATCCGGCCGCGCCAGTAATCGCTAAACCCACTACAACCAATAGTGATGTAGTGTCAGGATGAACTCTTTGACGATGCCTTCAATAAGGAAAGAGACGCCCATGGACGACACCCCGTCGCCGCCACGGACCCCTGTCGGCCAAAGCATGCGCCCAGAGCCCAGAGAACTTCCACCTCGACAAGCCTCTTGGGAGGAGGCTCGATCACCAACACACTCCAAACAAGCCGAAGCACGACCGAAGTGGCAATGACAGAGCACTCGAACTAGAACAGAGAGCAAGACACCATCCGTCGCCGCTCCACTGCACTGCAAGTGTCAGAACACCAATGAGAGTATCCTCGCCAACAGGACATCGACACTACTGCCACCACCTCGACCACGCCGCCAACACGGGCCAACCACATTCGCAATACACAAGCTCAGATTATGTCCACAACTCCATCGCAAACCCGCACCACAACCACCACCACCACCACCGCTGACCACCCCGTCATGCTGCGACCATCGACAGACCCCCACACCCACATATCGACTAATGATACCAACATATACCGCTAACCACCGAAGAGGATGCAACTGGATCCATGCATCAAGCCCCCACATCAGCAGCCGGCACCGACACCAGAAGTACCCCAAGTATCGGAAGTGACTGTCACGCCAGCGTCAAGCACACATCCACTAAGAGGCAAGAGCATCTCTAATAGATGATGTAAAATGTTGTAGGACAATTTCCACTTCTAGTGCATGCAATCGATAGACCCAAGCATACATGGAAACCCATGGGTTTTGTTCATCTCCAAAAGCCTCTGAGTGTCCTGAGCATTGGGTGCTCTCAAGTACTCTGGACCAAATACTTCTACCATAGTATTTGCAAATTGTTTGACATAAAAGATAGAAGTGCTCTCTACCATCGCCAAATTGTCATCAATGTAATCTGCCAGAACACCATCAAACCCATTAATACTCGTGTAAATAGCGCCTCCTTACGCGTTCCACCTGTCCCGATTTGCGCGTACCATCGCCAAATTGAGAAGGCACGCCCTTGAGACCTTCTTCCCCAAGCCTTCTATCTTCAAGTTCCAACCGGCCACCATAGTGGTTGTAGAGGACGGGAGCAAGGGGATGGCATCAAGGAGCTCTGCCCACTTCTTCGTGTGCGGACACCGATGCAGCTCCGCCTCCATCCCCACTCTTGCAGCCGTGGTGGTCCACGGTGCCGTCACCGTCTTACTTGGTAGGAGTAACGCACCCGATGTTGCTCCGCTGTTGTCGTCAAGCACTGCTTCGCCTTCGTCGTCCCAACTCAGCCATCGCTGGAGGCCTGCACTTCTGTAGCCATCTTGTTTACGACTGGTTAGTTCCTGTACTTGAGGGTTCCTTTATACCAAATCAGTTGCAAGTAGACCGTGGATGCATAGCATGGCTCATTGGATGTATTGCTTGGAGATAGGCAAATAAATAAATCCCAATGAGATGTTCTTTGTGTTGGATTCGTTGGATATTTTTTTCAAGGAGGTTGTTGCTGGAGAAAATGGCTAGCAAATGTGCAGGCCTCATAATTGGAACTAGTGGATAAAGGTTGAAATCAGGTTTGCTAGAAAAAATATTTGTACACACACTGATGGAACTACTAGCAGATAGCAATGCGGGCTGCAGAGACGTCTGGCTTCGTCCTGCTCTTGTCTCGCTGCGACCGCCCGACGAAGGAGAGAGGCATCAATAGGAGAAGCACGATGCACGTACACACGCTCCTCTTCTTTGTGAAAGTTTCTCGCCTCTACTCCTAGAGCTTCACATCTTTGTCTCTTTGTTTATGCAGATTTTGTTTCTCTATGCCTACAAGGTGTTCTTCGTCCACTTCGATGGCCCCCACGTTAGCACACCCCCATCTCATCTCTTGCTTAATTATTTTGCTTCTTTTCATTAATTTGGTGCAGATTCATTCATTAGTTGATGAGATTGGTTTGGTAGATAGCCTTCATAGCGTTCAATGAACTCCTTTATCTAAAAATAAAATAGGGGCAACGCTTCAACATAGTTGCATATCAATGTGAGATTTTATGATCAAGTCTGGAATGTGATCAATGTATTTATTTTGATTTCTGCAGAATGTCCATGGTTTGAGACAAACAGACACCTGATTCATGAATGCCTTCATCACTTGTTTATGATATTCAGGGTTGTGAAAAATCTGGTCTTCCCAAGCTTGAAATTGTAACAATAGGTCATTTGTGGGGTTAAAAATGGGAACATATTGAAGAAGCAGCAATATGTTAATTAACATGTTAACTTTAAGAAATGAATGTTATGTTTAAATCTCATCAGGATTTCAGCTAATCCGTCTTATGTGGACCTACTATCAGTAGTAGCACGATGGAATTTGATATATTTATTGCTAAATAAATTCTTCTCGCATTGTAGCTTGACATAGAATTTCAAATGCAGAATCAAGAATTAGCCTTGTATTGGCAACATGTGTGCTTTAGAAACAAGTTCAGAAGTACTCCCTCCATCGAGTATATGCTATTTCTGGAATCTAATATACATGTTTAGTATATACATTTGGAATCTAGAAGCCTTGAACTGGTTTAGTTTTCTGATTAAGTATTATATTTTGTTAAACTTTCAAGCTTTCCAAGTGACATGATTGTAATCTTGCAGGTAGCATGGGAACATGAGAAATTCTTGAGGTTTAGGGTGACTATACTTAGTCTGCTGGAATTGTCCACACCTCCTGAAGTTTTGGAAAGCGCCGGTTGTCTGTATGATACTAGGTGGAGTCACTTCTAATGCACTCTAATTCTTTTTTCACTGCCTTAGTTTTTAATATTTTACCTATATATTTCCCTTCTTTCAAAGAATCAACATATTGCCAATCGATATTCACTTTTGGTCAGGTCCACCCTGCCAATATCTATTGTATTATTGAACTTTGTAGCAGATTGTTCTCCTGTTTATATACACTATTATGCAATTCTTTCATGACCATTGCATTGATGTTGCTGTGTGAGGAATTGGGTAGGTGAATAGCTTGTATACAACTTTCTACCCGAGGCCTATGCACTTGATTTATGTAACATAGCAATGGCCTATCTGTATTAAATTTATCTTACAACATCTTAGGTATTTCTTTCGTGTATAAAATGATACCTATGCAATTTTCCATATGCATGTTTACTGCACTATAGTTGTTGTATAAAGAACATGTATTTGTAGGTGTTATACCATTGTGTCAAAAGATCTAAACTGTATATATCATTTGTTGTGCAGGATTCCAAATTTAGTGTCACTATTCGTGGTTTTACTCCTTCCGGTGTCCTCTAACTGGCATCCACTGAGCTGCTCCGACATCGACTGCAGGTTGGTGTTCTCTCTCTTTCTCTCCGCAACTATGCGATACTTCTACCTGTTCCAGGATTTGGAAGTGAACTGCTCATCTGTGCCAAACTGAAAAGCTCAATTAAAGGAAGACACTTTTTTACGTGCACATTCTTTCATTGCTGGAAGGATCTGTAAAGAAGAAAGAAAATTTACCCCATGAGTAATTGATCAAATTTCATGTTTGTAGATTCACATATAACATGTAGGATGTATTGTAGGTGCGAGTCTTTGGCTTTATGTCTTGCATCGTGTCAATAGTGAACAGTAATGTTCCTTGTGGGTAAAACTTTTAATTGGCAGATGTTCCAGGCTGCAAATAAACACGTATTATTATATGCTAGATGTGTTGTGTAAGAGATGAGGATAATTAAGCTTAGAAATAAAATCATTGCTCACCCATTATTAGTTCATCATGAGTTTTATGCATTGCCCATTATCAGTGGTAATGCTATCTCTTACACTAATGGAATCAGGATCTTTACCGTCAGCCAGCTCTATGCCGTCAGCTAGCTGACGACAAAGAACGTCTTTGCCATCAGCTTATAGAAAATTGATGGTAAATAATGAGCTGACGGCAAAGATCATGTTTGCCGTCAGCCTGCTCTTTGTCGTCTGCTAGCTGATGGCATAGAAGCTTTGGCCCACTAACGAGAACGACCTAACGGCCACTTTCTTTGTCGTCTGCTAGTAGACGACAAAGAAAGTGGCCAACCTAACGGCTGCCCCCGGCGCCACCCCACTACCTAGTCTCTTTGTCGTCTATTAGCAGACGGCAAAGAGCTTTGACCTAACAAAAAATGGTTAGCGCCCGCGCTCCACCCCTCTCTCTCTCCCCTCACCTCACCCCACCGTGTCGTGCCCGAGCCGCCCCCGCCGCCGCCGACCCCCACCGCCCCGACCCCCAAGGCTGCCCGCCACCCCGCCGCCCCGCCGTCCCACTGCTTAGGCCCCCCGCCGCCCCGGCACCCCGGCGCCCGTCGCCGCTCCGCCCCCCGCCACTCGGCACCTCTCCATCCAGCCGCCACCCGCCGCCCGGCGCCGCTCCGTCCAGCCGCCCCCTGGTGAGGTTCTTCCCTTTTTTTTCTTGCTATTTTAGTTGATTAGTTTCTTTTTTAGGTTAGTAGATTTAGTTTCTTAGGTTAGTTGATTTAGTTACCTTTTCAGGTTACTAGATTGTAGGTTATTTTTTTATATTTAGTCCTATTTTAGGTTAGTCATATTTTAGGTTATTAGTACATTTTGTGAGATGAAAAAAAGAAGAAAAAGTAGAAGTGGAGAGGAAAAGGGAAAATAAGGAAAATGAAGAAGAAAAAGAAGACAAGAGGAAGAAGGAAAAGAAGGAAGAAGAAGAAAAAGAAGGAGAGGAAAAAGGAAAATAAAGAAGAAGAAGAAGAAGAAGAAGAAGAAGAAGAAGAAGAGGAGGAGGAGGAGGAGGAGGAGGAGAAGAATAGAAGAAGAAGAAATAAGATGAAAAAAAGAAGTAGAAGTAGAAGATGAAAAAAAAGTAGGAAAAGTAGAAAAAGAGGGTCGCCAATGGTCGAGGGTCGCCGAGGGAAAAGAGGGTCGCCGAGTGGTCGAGGGGTCGAGGATCGAGGGGAAAAGGAGTCGAGGGTCTAGGGGTCGAGGATCGAGGTGTCGAGGGGTCGAGGGGAAAAGGGGAAAAGGGGTCAAGGGGTCGAGGATCGAGAGGAAAAGGAGTAGAGGGTCTAGGGGTCGAGGATCAAGGTGTCGAGGGGTCGAGGGGAAAAGGGGTCGATGATCAAGGGGAAAAGGAGTCGAGCGTCTAGGGGTCAAGGATCAAGGTGTCGAGGGGTCAAGGGGAAAAGGGGTCGAGGGTCTCCCAGGGGTTGAGGGGTCGAGGATTTGCCATCCCGACCCCCTGACCCCGACACCCCGACCCCGACACAACACCCCGACACCGTGACCCCGACACAACACCCCGGCCCTGACACGACACCCCGACCTGACCCCGACACGACACCTCGACCCCCGACCCGACACCCCGACACCCCGACACGGCACCCCGACCCCGACACAACACCCCGACCCCCCGACAGCTCCCGAAAAAGGTGCTCTTCGTCCTTCCAGAGGCCAACGGGGTCATACATTTGTGAATTATGAGTCAGCTATTCAATTATTATTATGTACATATATATTATTAATTATTTCATGTTATTAGGTATTCAATTTTTATTTTATTCATGATGATGATACACTTAATTTTTTTATTATGTTTATGTTGTACTAATTTCGTTTACTCTTTGTCATTGCAGGTGTTGACAGATGGTGGGCGCGGGTCGAGAGCGCTCCCAGCCTCCTTCCTTGGCGCGTGCTGGGAGGGGTGTTTCCATTCCACCCCAGCACCTCCGGAGAGTGCTACTAGACAGTATGCAGACACCACTGGCGGGCACTTCTTCTTCGGCCGGGAGACGTTGGGGAAAGACAAAGAGGGCCCCTAGAGGTGGACGTGGTGGCGGGAGAGGTAGGAAGGCTGCTACGCCTTCCTCGCCGCCACCCCCAATTGATTCTCTCGACCACAGGACTGCTCCATCCGAGGTGGACCTGTCTAACGTCGGCCCGTCTCGACTTTGGTCCATGAGCCTCGGGCCAATGAGCCTCAGGCCGCCGAGCCTTCGTCCCATGAGACTCGGGTCCCAGAGTCTTCATCCCACGAGACTTCAGTCCCAAAGTCTTCGTCCCACGTGACTCCGAAGACTAGTTGCCATGCTGATGGTGAGGACAACTTTTTTGAGGATAGCTATAACAAGGGCGAGCTGGTTGAGGGGGGGGGCAAGAAGGTCTACCAGCGTGGTGGTACAAAGGTCCCGCCCGTGCCGGCGACCCGTGATCACAGGTGGTTGATTGAGCCTAACAGGGAGAAGTAAGTGCATTTACTCTTTCTTAACCTTTGTCCTTCATGTTTCTTCAAATTAATATCTAATGTGTTGGCCTTGCCATATTGCAGGGGTTGGAAATACGCCCCTGGTGCCCGCAGGCCCAACCAGGTCCTTGCATGGTGTGCTTTGCCAGCACCACTTCTTGGGGTGGGCCACGTTGCCCGGTGAGGGTCAGGTTCCATAGCTAGCACTGAGCTGGGAGCTATACGTGGCTGCCCCGGCCCCGCCGGAGGAGAGGGTCGATGGTGTCTTGTGCGAGACGGTGGACGACATTGTGATCCGATGGTTTTGGGTAATTTCTCCTTTACAGAATTAAAAATCAGCAGTACCTAGTGATTGTACTAATCACTATTCTCTTGTTTGATTGCATACCTTCTACATGTGTCTTGGGGAACACGAGGCGGACGCGGCTATGGTTCTCGAAGCCGAGTGCAAGCGCCTACTTCAGAACTTACGACACGAGGCTCGGGTGCAGGCTGTTCGAGACTACTATGCCTTGACTAACATTAAGAGGTCCAAGACAAAGTGTTGTGCCAAGTATCTGAGTAAGGAGAAGTACAGGAAGGTAATTAGCTATTCTTAAGGCCTTGTACTTAGTTTCCTTGATTTGATTCGTAGGTGTAGCATCAAAATTTCTCTTTGTATAACTTAGGTGCTCCCGAGATGGTGTGCGGATAGGATGGACTGTTGGGAGGCGTTGGTGGATGAGTGGTGCTCTCCCCAATGGCTAGCCGTCCACAACAAGGTGAGGGATAAGTGTGCCCAAATGCAAGGTGTGCCACACCATCAAGGGAGCTCTAACATGTTTGAGTACGGGGATCACTGGGTATGTGGTTTGCTTCACGATTCATGCAATCTCATTCTTCATGCTAGCTTGAGCCCTTAACTAATGTTCTGTTCCTCTCTTTTAGGCGCAACACAACAAGGAGGACGTGCCATAGCTTTACGACCTCTATGCCATGGCCCATACTGCCCCGTACAAGAAGGCCAAGGCATTCTCTGAGGATGACCTCGATCATCCAGAGAGCTTCACCAACATCTCCTCCCACAACAAGCTCGTGAGGTACAGAGAAGTTGGACAGACGAGGAAAGGAGAGGACTTCAACCTGAGCCAGAGTCCTTTTGATCCAGAGATTGTGATGCTATCTGGTGGCGGGAGGTACCATGGCTCGGTAGCCATTGGGGATGGACTCATACATTGTCCTAGAACTCTCCCGGAGATCAAGAAGCACCAGACGAGCTCCGATCCTGAGATAAGGCCTCATCCACGGCCAATGGAGCTCGCCATCGAGGCTAGGGCCCAGGAGCTTCTAGCGGAGGCAAACAAGCAGGCAGCGGAGAGGGAGAGGGACTTGGATGAGAGGACGGCTGGAGAGGAACCAGAACGACACGTCTCACTGGGCCCTATACGAGCTCCTCGTGGTAAGTTTCTCCTGCATATTAGCCAAATCATGCACGTAATGTTCATTTCATTACTAACTAATATGACTGACTCGTGAAAACAAAATGTGTAGACCGTGCGCTAGAACAACGGTCAGACCCCTTCGCCGATGCCCTAGATCGGTATAGCGCTGAAGGTGAGTTTCATTTGAATGGTCAATAGTTACTAATATTCACATTTCAGTTGCATCATGGTAACGAGACATTGCATATGATCTTTGGTGCAGCATGCCTCCCGACAAGCATGGACCGATCCTTCTCCGTCTGGCACTAGCACAACCCCGACCGGTCCTTCTTCGTCTGGTACTGGAGCAAACCTGACCGGTCCTTCACCTCCATGATGATGGTAAGTTTTCCCAAGTGTTTTGCTTAACAAATGCATACTTAGCTTAATAAATGACCTACTTAGATCCAAAATGACCTATACTTAGCTTATTTTCCTTGAAAATGACATAATAACCTTACTTAGTTCCAAACTGACATATTTTACCTAGGATAGCTATAAAATGACCTATACTTAGCATTTTTCCTCCAAAATGACTTGATATTCTTAGTTAGCTAAAAAATGGCATAACTACCTAGGATAGCTCAATAATGATTTATACTTAGCTTAGCTAGTTCATTTATGACATTATTAGCTCACTTAGGTAAAAATGGCACAATAACCTTAGTTTAGCTCCAAAATGACCTATAGTTAGCTTATTTTCCTCGAAAATGACATAATAACCTTACTTAGCTCCAAACTGACATACTTTACCTAGGATAGCTATAAAATGGCCTATACTTAGCAGTTTTCCCTCCTAAATGACTTAATATATTTAGTTAGCTAAAAAGGCATAACTACCTAGGATAGCTCAATAATGATCTATACTTAGCTTACCTAGTTCATTTATGACATAATTAGCTTACTTAGGTAAAGAAATGGCATAATAACCTTGGTTTAGCTCCAAACTGTCATATAATTAATTTATTTTCCTCCAAAATGACAAAATAACCTTACCTAGCTCCAAAATGACCAATTTTAACTAGGATAGCTCTAAAATGACCTACACTTACCATTTTTTCCTCCAAAATGAATAAATATGCTTAGTTAGCTAAAAATGGCGTAACTACCTAGGTTAGCTAAAAAATGACCTATACTTAGCTTCTTTAGTTCATTTATGACATACTTAGCATACTTAGGAAAAAATGGCATGATAATCTTGGTTTAGCTCCAAAATGACATAGACTTAGCTTATTTTCCTCCAAAATGACAAAATAACCTTACCTACCTCCAAAATGACCGATTTTAACTAGGATAGCTCTAAAATGACCTACACTTGCCATTTTGTCCTCCAAAATGAATAAATATTCTTAGTTAGCTAAAAAATGGCATAACTACCTAGGTTAGCTAAAAAATGACCTATACTTAGCTTCTTCAGTTCATTTATGACATACTTAGCATAATTAGGTAAAAATGGCATGATAATCTTAGTTACCTCCAAAATGACATAGACTTAGGGCCTGTTCTGATGTCCTCCAGCTCCACGCTTCAAAAACTTCTCAGATGAATTCGTCCCGAACGGATTTAGCCCGAGAAGCTGGAAACGAGAAGTTGAGCGATCCCATAGTGCAAAAATGAGAAGCAAGGCAGGCCCAGCTCCACCGAATCATGAAGCGTGGAGTTCGCTCAAATTACAGCGAGCTGCCACCGCCAAGTACACCACTTCGCTCCCCCCTCAAAAAGAAACATAACCGAGAGAATCATTACATGAATCTCTTGCTCGAACAGGTACCCCTTCCTAATTGGGATGCATCTAGCCGGCCCAGTCTATGCCTATTAGGCCACAACCCTCCTAGCTGGGCTGGAATGTTGCGAGAAGCTGACAACACTTCCGAACGGTTTGCAATTGCTAGGTGAAGTGAGAAGCTGGCTTCAGAAGCTAAATTTTTGGAGTTGAGGGAGTTGGGAGAGTTTCAGAATAGGCCCTTAGCTTATTTTCCTCGAAAATGACATAGTAACCTTACTAAGCTCCAAAATGACCTATTTACCTAGCTTAGCTCTAAAATGACCTACACTTAGCATTTTTACCTAGCTTAGCTAAAAATTGGCATTTTACCTACCTTAGTTAGAAGAAGATAAAGAGGAGGAGAGAAGAAAAAGAAAGATAAGAAAAATTCTTCTTCTTCTTCTTTTTTTCCTTCTTTTTCTTATTGTTCTTCTTCTTGCTAGTCTTCTTCTTCGCCTTCTTCTTCTTGCTAGTCTTCTTCTTCTTTCCCATTTTGCAGATTTGCTTTAGATGAGGAAGCTTGCATTGATGGAGTCTACTCTTCTCCTTGTACTTCCTTTTTGTTTTTGAAAACTTGTTGTTGGATATGTATGTATGGATGAAACCATTATATGTTGGATATGTTGTTGGAAACTTGTTGTTGGATATGTTGCATATGTTCCTCTCTTCACGATTCATGTGTTGGATATGTTGTTGGAAACTTGTTGTTGGGTATGTTGCATATGTTGCATATATATATATATATATCAAATTCTGTGAAATCGAATGAATTTAAGAAAAAACAGGGGCTATACAGGCTCTTTGCCGTCTACTGGAAGACGACAAAGAGCTTTGCCATCAGCCAGCAGACGGCAAAGCTTCTACGTGGCAGCTACCTGTGCAACCTAGGGGGCACTGGGATGGCCTATATGGTTGCTTTGCCGTCAGCCGGCAGACGACAAAGACCTTTGCATCTTTGTCGTCAGCTGGCAGACGGCAAAGACCTTTGCATCTTTGCCGTCTGCCAGCAGACGGCAAAGCACGCCATTAACCCCTTAACGTACCTAAGCTGCCATGTGTGCCGTCCAGGCCCTTTGCCGTCTACCAGTGGACGACAAAGGCCTTTGCATCATTGCCGTCTGCCAGCAGACGGCAAAGAGCCCTTTGCCGTAGTTTGTTCAGCCGGATGTGTTACCTTCTGCTGGCTGACGGCAAAGGCCTTTGCCATCCGCCAGGCATGCCTTTGTCGTCTGCCATGGCAGATGATAAAGTTCATGATTCCTATAGTGTTAGTTCTGTGCTGCTAATATTTGCCTAGGTCTGTCTGTTGAACAATTCCAAAAAAAATCTTCCAAAAATATTTATGAATGTTTGATATATTTGGAAGAACTGAGTTTAACTACAAAGTGATCTAGAGTCATTTTATCAAATATGTAGCAATTTTTTATTTACCTCCTACTCTTTCTCTGTCCTAAAAGCTTGCGAAGAAGCTCCATTAGATACAAATAAAGGACATGTTGATGTAGGAAGAAAGTTTCAAGAGGTTAAGAAAGCTTATATGAGGTACTTGATGTTTGTTTAGCATGGATGCTCAATCCGAGGATGTACAGCTTTGAATAGTACTGATAGATGTATTTTCGCCTCTTCTTTGTAGACTTTCAAGGATGAAGAAAAAAGAACGCTCTATGATCAGGTAACAGTTTAATTACTCTAATTATACATGTCTATGTTCCTTTTACTGCCAATGTTTATTTATTTTTGTATGTTCATGAGTTACAAAGAATGAATTGCTTGAAACTTAAGATAATTATACAGAAATACAGTTTGACCAATTCTCTATTTTTTGTTCACCTATTGCAAGGTTCTCCTACCTATCTAGGATGGCATGGTCAGCGAGTGGGAGGAGAAGGCGCTGACGACAGTTTTGATCAATTATCTGCGTCGACACGGAAAGGCGGTGGAGCGATCTGGACGATATGCCTGGTGCCGGTTTTCTCGCCATGCTGCGACCAGCACCTCTGCAAGTTAGTGGTGTTATGTTGTCCTCTTCTACAGTGGCGAGATCCACAGCATAGGCGAGCGGGAGACTGCGCTGCCAGTTTAAGTGTGGCAAACTATTCTTCTATCATTTCCTCTGTGCATGATTAGAATAGTGCAATTTCTAAAGTTTCATGTTTGTCAGTACCATGAGCATCTATTTTGGCGGATAGAATAGTGCGATTAGAATAGGCATGCAAAAAGTACCCCAATAAGGCATCTCCAGATTTGCTTGGAGTGAGTCAAATTTGTTTCTCCATTTGTATGCAATTCAGAATAAATTGATATGGAATGTTTCTCTGCGTGCATACTGACTGAACATACTTTTGTTATTGCGTAGGTCTCGATTGAATGCTTCTTGAAAAACTTGGTGATGATTCTATGACATTTCCCATCTTAGGTGGAAAGGAATTTGTAAGTATTAAACTATTAGTAGAGCATATATTGTATCTGAAGAAGATTAAGGGCTCCTTTGATACAAATGAATTTTATAGGATTTTTTAAAGGATTTGGATCCTTAGGAATTTTTCCTATGACGGTTGTTTGATCCGTAAGATTGGAATCCTTAGGATTTTTCCATAGGATTCATTTATACTACATTTTGAAGGAAAATTTCCATCCACTCGAACATCTTTATATGATTCTTTTGTTTTTCCTGTGCGATCAAACATTGTTCCAAATCCCGTAGGATACAAGAGGACATGACACTCTATTCCTATGTTTTTCATGTAAGTTTTGCTGGACGCCAGTCGCCTAAAATTCCAATTTGGGTCAGTCGATTTGGTAGAGGAAGCAGCAGCCACGCAGGAGCACCAAGGCTGCCGGTGGAGGCAGCAGCCACGGCGGAGTAGCCTCCTCATCTATCTTATGGGAGCAGCGTGTGCAGAGGAGGCAGCAACCTCCTCGTCTATCTTAGGGGTGGCGGAGGGTGCAGGCTCGCTGGTGTCGGAGTTGGATGTCTGCCGGGGTTAGAGGGATGGCCGTGGGTGGAGGAAGCACGACGGTGGGCGGCGGTTGAGGGGAGGGCGGGGAGCCCGCGCCAGCCGTCGGCTGCGGGTGTGATACGTCTCCAACGTATATATAATTTTTGATTGCTCCATGCTATATTATCTACTGTTTTAGACATTATTGGGCTTTATTATCCACTTTTATATTATTTTTGGGACTAACCTATTAACCGGAGGCCCAACCCAGAATTGCTGTTTTTTGCCTGTTTTAGGGGTTCGGAGAAAAGGAATATCAAACGGAGTCCAAACGGAATGAAACCTTCAGAAACGTGATTTTCTCATCAGATAAGATCCAGGAGACTTGGACCCTCCGTCAAGAAAGCCACGATGTGGTCACGAGGGTGGAGGGCGCCCCCCTGCCTAGTGGGCCCCTCGAAGCTCCACCGACGTACTTCTTCCTCCTATATATATCCAGGTACCCCCAAACGACCGGGGATGGAGCCAAAAACCTAATTCCACCACCGCAACTTTCTGTATCCACGAGATCCCATCTTGGGGCCTGTTCCGGAGCTCCGGCGGAGGGGGCATCGATCATGGAGGGCTTCTACATCATCATCCAAGCCCCTCTGATGAAGTGTGAGTAGTTTACTTCAGACCTACGGGTCCATAGCTAGTAGCTAGATGGCTTCTTCTCTCTTTTTGGATCTCAATACAATGTTCTCCCCCTCTCTCGTGGAGATCTATTCGATGTAATATTCTTTTTGCGGTGTGTTTGTTGAGACCGATGAATTGTGGGTTTATGATCAAGTCTATCTATAAATAATATTTGAATTTTCTCTGAATTATTTTATGTATGATTGCTTATCTTTGCAAGTCTCTTCGAATTATCAGTTTGGTTTGGCCTACTAGATTGGTTGTTCTTGCCATGGGAGAAGTGCTTAGCTTTGGGTTCGATCTTGCGGTGTCCTTTCCCAGTGACAGAAGGGGCAGCAAGGCACGTATTGTATCGTTGCCATCAAGGATAACAAGATGGGGTTTTTATCATATTGCATGAAACTATCCCTCTACATCATGTCATCTTGCTTAAGGCATTACTATGTTTTAAACTTAATACTCTAGATGCATGCTCGATAGCGGTCGATGAGTGGAGTAATAGTAGTAGATGCAGAATCGTTTCGGTCTACTTGTTTCGGACGTGATGCCTATATACATGATCATACCTAGATATTCTCATAACTATGCTCAATTCTGTCAATTGCTCAACAGTAATTTGTTCACCCACCATAGAATACTTATGCTCTTGAGAGAAGCCACTAGTGAAACCTATGCCCCCCGGGTCTCTTTCTCATCATATCAATCTTCATCACTTTATTATTGCTTTGCTTTTACTTTGCATCTCTATACCAAAAATACCAAAAATATTATGTATCATCTCTATCAGATTTCACTTTCGTAAGTGACCGTGAAGGGATTGACAACCCCTAAGCGCATTGGTTGCATTTAGCTATTGTTTTTGTGTAGGTACGAGGGACTCGAGCGTAGCCTCCTACTGGATTGATACCTTGGTTCTCAAAAACTGAGGGAAATACTTACGCTACTTTGCTGCATCATCCCTTCCTCTTCGGGGAAATCCAACGCAGTGCTCAAGAGGTAGCAAGAAGAATTTCTGGCGCTGTTGCCGGGGAGTCTGCGCAAAAGTCAACATACCAAGTACCCATCACAATCCCTATCTCCCGCATTACATTATTTGCCATTTGCCTCTCGTTTTCCTCTCCCCCACTTCACCCTTGCCGTTTTATTTGCCCTCTCTCTCTCTCTCTCTATCCTCCCTCTCTCTTTTTGCCTCTTTTGCCCGTTTGCTTTTTGTTTGCTCGTGTGTTAGTTTGTTTGCTTGTCGTTATGGCTAGTCCCTTATCTTCTCCGTTGACCCCTGAGTTCGAAATCTTTCACTTTAAACAAAGGTTAGGAGAAAACCTAAAAGATGCCTGGTTGAGAATAATGGAATCTCATCATAATTGTACCTCTAAAATAAATCTGAGAATTTTGCTTCACAATTTTTATGTTGGATTAAATATGTCTCATAGACAACTCTTGGATTGCGTTGCCAAAGGCAATTTTATTGAAATCGATCCCCATATTGCACTTGAAATTATAGAAGGTATAGTGGGAACACTACCTCAACAAAAGGGTCCTCATCCTACTCAGGAAGAGACACAAGTTTTTGAAAAAAATTGTGAAGTTACTAAAATCTTGCAGAAATCTCTTGAACCTCTTAAGAACATTAGTGGAAATATTCACCGCATGAATATGTTGATTACCCTTTGCAATAAGCGGTTGGATTCTTTAGATCTAAAAATTTTAGAATATGAAGGGAAACGTAAAGAACCTCCTGGATTTGAGCTTGATTCCACTAAAAAATTGAAAACCAAAGATGGCAATACCTAGATCTATTCTTGCTTGTTATGCCTAGCTAGGGGCGTTAAACGATAGCGCTTGTTGGGAGGCAACCAAATTTTATTTTTATTCCTTGCTTTTTGCTCCTGTTTAGTAATAAATAAATTATTTAGCCTCTGTTTTGGTTGTGTTTTTTGTGTTTAATTAGTGTTTGTGCCAAGTAGAACCGTTGGGAAGACTTGGGGAAAGTCTTGTTGAACTTGCTGTAAAAAACAGAAACTTTAGCACTCACGAGAACTGCTGTCACTTTTATTTGGAAAGTGATATTTAGTTAATTATTTTTGAATATGATTAATAGATAAATTCCTCACGTCCATCAATTTATTTTAGAATTTTTGGGGTTCCATATCTTGCGCTAGCTACAGATTACTACAGACTGTTCTGTTTTTGATAGATTCTGTTTTTCATGTGTTGTTTGCTTATTTTGATGAATCTATGGCTAGTAAATTAGTTTATAATCCATAGAGAAGTTGGAATACAGTAGGTATAACACAAATATAAATAAAGAATGAGTTCATTACAGTACCTTGAAGTGGACTTTTGTTTTCTTTCGCTAACGGAGCTCACGAGTTTTCTACTTTAAGTTTTGTGTTGTGAAGTTTTCAAGTTTTGGGTAAAGATTTGATGGATTATGGAACAAGGAGTGGCAAGAGCCTAAGCTTGGGGATGCCCATGGCACCCCCAAGATAATCTAAGGACACCTAAAAGCCAAAGCTTGGGGATGCCCCGGAAGGCATCTCCTCTTTCGTCTACTTCTATCGGTAACTTTACTTGGAGCTATACTTTTATTCACCACATGATATGTGTTTTGCTTCGAGCGTCTTTTGTGATTTGAGTCTTTGCTTGTTAGTCTACCACAATCATCCTTGCTGTACACACCTTTTGAGAGAGCCATACATGATTTGGAATTTGATAGAATACTCTATGTGCTTCACTTATATCTTTTGAGCTTTATAGTTTTCTCTAGTGCTTCACTTATATCTTTTAGAGCACGGTGGTAGATTTGTTTTATAGAAACTATTGATCTCTCATGCTTCACTTAGATTATTTTGAGAGTCTTAATAGCATGGTAATTTGCTTAAAATCCTAATATGCTTGGTATGAAAGATTAATAATAAAACTTTCGTATGAGTGTGTTGAATACTAAGAAAAGTTTGATGCTTGATGATTGTTTTGAGATATGGAGGTAATAATATCAAAGTCATGCTAGTTGAGTAGTTGTGAAATTGAGAAATACTTGTGCTGAGGTTTGCAAGTCCCGTAGCATGCACGTATGGTAAACGTTATGCAACAAATTTGAAACATGAGGTGTTATTTGATTGTCTTCCTTATGAGTGGCGGTCGGTGATGAGCGATGGTATTTTCCTACCAATCTATCCCCCTAGGAGCATGCGCGTAGTGCCGAGGTTTTTGATGACTTGTAGATTTTTGCAATAAGTATGTGAGTTCTTTATGACTAATGTTGAGTCCATGGATTATACGCACTCTTACCCTTCCATCCTTGCTAGCCTCTTCGGTACCGTGCATTGCCCTTTCTCACATTGAGAGTTGGCACAAACTTCGCAGGTGCATCCAAACCCCGTGATATGATACACTCTTTCACACATAAACATCCTTATATCTTCCTCAAAACAGCCACCATACCTACCTATTATGGCATTTCCATAGCCATTCCGAGATATATTGCCATGCAACTTTCCATCATTCCGTTCATCATGACACATTCATCATTGTCATATTGCTTAGCATGATCATGTAGTTGACATAGTATTTGTGGCAAAGCCACCGTTCATAATTCTTTCATACATGTCACTCTTGGTTCATTGCATATCCCGGTACACCGCCGGAGGCATTCATATAGAGTCATCTTTGTTCTAGTATCGAGTTGTAATCATTGAGTTGTAAATAAATAGAAGTGTGATGATCATCATTATTAGAGCATTGTCCCAAGTGAGGAATAAAAAAAGGAAAGTCCATAAAAAAGAGAAGCCCCCCAAAAAAGAAAGGCCATAAAAAAGAGAAGGCCCAAAAAAATGAGAGAAAAAGAGAGAAGGGACAATGTTACTATCCTTTTACCACACTTGTGGTTCAAAGTAGCACCATGATATTCATAGTAGAGAGTCTCTCATGTTATCACTTTCATATACTAGTGGGAATTTTTCATTATAGAACTTGGCTTGTATATTCCAACAATGGGCCTCCTCAAGTGCCCTAGGTCTTCGTGAGCAAGCAAGTTGGATGCACACCCACTAGTTTCTTTTGTTGAGATTTCATACATTTATAGTTCTAGTGCATCCGTTGCATGGCAATCCCTACTCCTTGCATTAACATCAATCGATGGGCATCTCTATAGCCCATTGATTAGCCTCGTTGATGTGAGAATTTATCCTTTTTGTCTTCTCCACATAACCCCCCTCCATCATATTCTATTCCACCCATAGTGCTATGTCCATGGCTCGCGCTCATATATTGCGTGAAAGTTTATAGGTTCGAGATTACTAAAGTATGAAACAATTGTTTGTCATCGGGGTTGTGCATGATGATAGCATTCTTGTGTGACGAAAATGAAACATGACTAAACTATATGATTTTGTAGGGATGAACTTTCTTTGGCCATGTTATTTTGAGAAGACATAATTTCTTAGTTAGTATGCTTGAAGTATTATCATTTTTATGTCAATATGAATTTTGTCTTGAATCTTTCGGATCTGAATATTCAAACCACAATTAAGAAGAAATGCATTAAAATTATGCCAAGTAGCACTCCGCATCAAAAATTCTGTTTTTATTATTTACCTACTCGAGGACGAGCAGGAATTAAGCTTGGGGATGCTTGATACATCTCCAACATATCTATAATTTTTGATTGCTCCATGCTATATTATCTACTGTTTTAGACATTATTGGGCTTTATTATCCACTTTTATATTATTTTTGGGACTAACCTATTAACCGGAGGCCCAGCCCAGTTTTGTTGTTTTTTTTGCCTGTTTTAGGATTTCGAAGAAAATGAATATCAAACAGAGTCCAAACGGAATGAAACCTTCGGAAATGTGATTTTCTCATCAGATAAGATCCAGGAGACTTGGACCCTCCGTCAAGAAAGCCACGAGGTGGTCACGAGGGTGGAGGGCGAGCCCCCTCTAGGGCGCGCCCCCTGCCTCGGGGGCCCCTCGAAGCTCCACCGACCTACTTCTTCCTCCTATATATATCCACGTACCCCCAAACGACCGGGCACGGAGCCAAAAACCTAATTCCACCGCCGCAACTTTCTGTATCCATGAGATCCCATCTTGGGGCCTGTTCCGGAGCTCCGCCGGAGGGGGCATCGATCACGGAGGGCTTCTACATCATCATCCAAGCCTCTCCGATGAAGTGTGAGTAATTTACTTCAGACCTACGGGTCCATAGCTAGTAGCTAGATGGCTTCTTCTCTCTTTTTGGATCTCAATACAATGTTCTCCCCCTCTCTCATGGAGATCTATTCGATGTAATCTTCTTTTTTGCGGTGTGTTTGTTGAGATCGATGAATTCTGGGTTTATGATCAAGTCTATCTATGAATACAATTTTAATATTCTCTGAATTCTTTTTTGTATGATTGGTTATCTTTGCAAGTCTCTTCGATCAGTTTGGTTTGGCCTACTAGATTGGTTGTTCTTGCCATGGGAGAAGTGCTTAGCTTTGGGTTCGATCTTGCGGTGTCCTTTCCCAGTGACAGAAGGGGCAGCAAGGCACATATTGTATCGTTGCCATCGAGGATAACAAGATGGTTTTTTTATCATATTGCATGAAACTATCCCTCTACATCATGTCATCTTGCTTAAGGCGTTACTCTGTTTTTAACTTAATACTCTGGATGCATGCTGGATAGCGGTCGATGAGTGGAGTGATAGTAGTAGATGCAGAATCGTTTCGGTCTACTTGTTTCGGACGTGATGCCTATATACATGATCATACCTAGATATTCTCATAACTATGCTCAATTCTGTCAATTGCTCAACAGTAATTTGTTCACCCACCGTAGAATACTTATGCTCTTGAGAGAAGCCACTAGTGAAACCTATGGCCCCGGGTCTCTTTCTCATCATATCAATCTTCATCACTTTATTATTGCTTTGCTTTTACTTTGCTTTTACTTTATTTACTTTGCATCTCTATACCAAAAATACCAAAAATATTATTTATCATCTCTATCAGATCTCACTTTCGTAAGTGACAGTGAAGGGATTGACAACCCCTAAGCGCGTTGGTTGCGTTGAGCTATTGTTTTTGTGTAGGTACGAGGGACTCGAGCGTAGCCTCCTACTGGATTGATACCTTGGTTCTCAAAAACTGAGGGAAATACTTACGCTACTTTGTTGCATCATCCCTTCCTCTTCGGGGAAATCCAACGCAGTGATCAAGAGGTAGCAGGGTGGCAGAGGCCCGCGATACGTGCGGCGGTTTCAGGTTTTAGGGAAGAAGATGAACAGTATATGATGCAGGAAGTTGAAGAAAACAATCTGGCCGTTCATTTCGCATCCAACGGTTAGAAACAGATCGACTGACCCAATTTTAATTTTCATTCAACTTACCCCTAGCCAGTCCCCTTTCATGTTCCTGTGTTTTGAGAATCCTGCAAATCAAAGAGGCCCTAATGTGGGTTGCTTTCTTACCGAACAGGAGTTGCACTACTTCAGGATGCTGCTAACGCGGCACTATGATCAGAGACCCTTCAACGAAACTGTGTGCGATGCAATAATCACAAACGGTGGTGTAAAAAACCGTCAAATAGGTGCAAAACGTTTGCGATGGAGGATGCATCAAACACGGTTCAGATTTTAGTTGCGTGTGCGATGCAGGGCATACAGTTCAATTCAATTAACTATTTGCGATGATGAGGAACAAAAGAAACGGCCAGCCTGATGAAGGTGTGTGAGATATACAACATATGGTTCACTAGGATGGAATGTGTGTGATCAAGAAATACAATGGAAACGGTTCAACTGAACAAGATGTGTGTGATACGCGGCAAACATGTCCGTAATCAGAAATGTGTGCGAAGACCAATAACATAGACGATTGTTGCTAATAAGCCGTGTGATTTGCTCTGTCTACAGAAGAATAACATGTATAAGGACTTGATTCCATAAACAGATTGAACATCGAATTACACATGTGGCTAGTACACATATGACCTTTGCACACACGAAAGTACGTTCCAAAATGCCTATGAAAATCAAATAATGTATAAAAAGGCAAAACGAACCATGATTAATTTCATATTTTTAGGACGACGCTACTATATATATTTGCATGTTGCCTCTGTAAAATAAATCAAGGTGGGAAGAGACATCCTATGTCGTTTCGCACACATAGTTGACAAGGTCCCTCTCAGAACCATGAGCCTTTTTGAGAGAAGCTCCGATTTGTAAGAAGATTGTACCAAAACTTGTCCCAAATTGGACTAAATTTTTACCACAACATGTTGGTGCTATGACATAACACCACCAAGTTTCATCATTTTGAGGAGAGTTTTGGATTTACACTAATTTTATAACCAGGTTTCTCAATGTTTACTGTCGAGTCGGCACCGCCCTGGATAGGCGTTTTCCTCATGGGTCCCAAATGATAAATCCAAATCTGTGACTACCATGCAACTTTTCTTATTAAGAATTACAACCCTTGGTGTGCAAGCTGAAAATAAGTTTGTGGGTGCTGGTGGGCACTAAAAACTTGCGGTTCTGTAATGAACAAAGATCTCAAGGATCCCACGAGAGTGATGTTCTTTGCTTATGTTGTGAATGCTTATAGTATTTATGTCTTAATTAAAGAAATGGGAAGCCAATGGCCAAGTATGAAAGAAAATATGGGTCAAAGCCGAGTTGAAAAGGGCAACAATATGAAACTCCAGTTGACAAACAGTACAAAAGCACGAGGATTAATTGCTCATCAGGTTTAGAAAAAATTCAGATTGAACAAGACAATGACATCTAAATCAACCAAAGTTTTCGGCAGTCACAATCAAATGGATCGATCTGATCCATAAAATCAAGATCAACGGCCAGAAATTCTACTGGTCCATGATGACAAGCTGTTGTAAATAGAAGCCGAGCACGATCAGAAGCCCTTAGGTCCACTGATACGTCCATTTTGCATCATGCTTTTATATCGATATTTATTGCATTATGGGCTGTTATTACACATTATGTCACAATACTTATGCCTATTCTCTCTTATTTTACAAGGTTTACATAAAGAGGGAGAATGCCGGCAGCTTGGATTCTGGGCTGGAAAAGGAGCAAATATTACAGACCGATTCTGCACAGCTCCAAAAGTCCTGAAACTTCACAGAAGACGTTTTCCAAATATATAAAAAATACTGAGAGCAAGAACTTCACCAGGGGGGCCACACCCTGCCCACGAGGGTGGGGGGCGCGCCCTACCCCTGGGCGCGCCCCCTACCTCGTGGGCCCCCTGGTGGCCCTCCGACGGCCATCTTCTGCTATATAGAGTCTTTCGATGGGAAAAAATAATAAGCCATCTTCTCAGACGAAACTCCGCCGCCACGAGGCGGAACCTTGGCGGAACCAATCTAGGGCTCTGGCAGAGCTGTTCTGCCAGGGAAACTTCCCTCCCGGAGGGGGAAATCATCGCCATCGTCATCACCAACACTCCTCTCATCGGGAGAGGGCAATCTCCATCAACATCTTCATCAGCACCATCTCCTCTCAAAACCCTAGTTCATCTCTTGTATCCAATTCTTGTCTCCAAGTCCGGGATTGGTGCTAGTAGGTTGCTAGTAGTGTTAATTACTCCTTGTAGTTGATGCTAGTTGGTTTATTTGGTGGAAGATCATATGTTCAGATCCTATATGCATATTAATACCCCTCTGATTATGAACACGTTTATGCTTTGTGAGTAGTTACTTTTGTTCCTGAGGACATGGGAGAAGTCTTGCTATTAGCAGTCATGTAAATTTGGTATTCGTTCGATATTTTGATGAGATGTATGTTGTCTCTCCTCTAGTGGTGTTATGTGAACGTCGACTACATGACACTTCACCATTATTTGGGCCTAGAGGAAGGCATTGGGAAGTAATAAGTAGATGATTGGTTGCTAGAGTGACAGAAGCTTAAACCCTAGTTTATGCGTTGCTTCGTAAGGGCCTGATTTGGATCCATATGTTTCATGCTATGGTTAGGTTTACCTTAATACTTTTGTTGTAGTTGCGGATGCTTGCAATAGAGGTTGATCATAAGTGGGATGCTTGTCCAAGTAAGGGCAGTACCCAAGCACCGGTCCACCCACATACCAAATTATCAAAGTACCGAACGCGAATCATATGAGCGTGATGAAAACTAGCTTGACGATATTCCCATGTGTCCTCGAGAGCGCTTTTCTCTATATAAGAGTTTGTCCAGGCTTGTCCTTTGCTACAAAAAGGATTGGGACACCTTGCTGCACTTTATTTACTTTTGTTACTTGTTGCTCGTTACAAATTATCCTATCACAAAACTATCTGTTAACACTTATTTCAGTACTTGCAGAGAATACCTTGCTGGAAACCGCTTATCATTTCCTTCTGCTCCTCGTTGGGTTCGACACTCTTACTTATCGAAAGGACTACGATAGATCCCCTATACTTGTGGGTTATCAAGACTCTTTTCTGGCGCCATTACGAGGGAGTGAAGCGCCTTTGGTAGGTGGAATTTGGTAAGGAAAAATTTATATAGTGTGCTGAAATTTACTGTCACTTGTTACTATGGAAAGTAATCCTCTGAGGGGCTTGTTCGGGGTATCTTCACCCCGACCAGTAGAGCAAAGAGTTGCTCCTCAACCTACTGAAAATGAAAATGAAAATGCCTGCTTTGAAATTCCTTCGGATATGATAGAAAAACTGCCAGCTAATCCTTTTTTAGGAGATGGAACAAAACATCCTGATGAGCATCTAATATATGTGGATGAAGTTTGTGGATTATTTAAGCTTGCAGGTGTACCCGGAGATGTTGTTAAGAAGAAGGTCTTCCCTTTATCTTTGAAGTGAGACGCATCGACATGGTATAGGATATGTGATGATATGGGGTCTTGGAATTACAAACGATTGAAATTGGAATTTCATCAGAAGTTTTTATCCTATGCATCTTGTTCATCGTGATCGCAATTACATATATAATTTTTGGCTCGCGAAGGAGAAAGCATCGCTCAAGCTTGGGGACGCTGAAATCAATGTTATATTCATGCCCCAATCATGAGCTCTCAAGAGAAATGATTATTCAAAAAATTTATGCTCGACTTTCTAATAACAATCACACCATGCTTGATACTTCTTGTGCTGGCTCTTTTATGATGAAGACTATTGAATTCAAATGGGATTTATTGGAAAGAATTAAACGCAAGATTGGGACCTCGACAATGGTAAGGAGTCAGGTATGCCACCTAGTTTTGATTGTGTTAAATCTTTTATGGATACCGATATTTTTCGTAAATTTAGCACTGAATATGGACTTGACTCTGAGATAGTAGCTTCTTTCTGTGAATCTTTTGCTACTTATGTTGATCTCCCCAAGGAGATGTGGTTTAAATATCATCCTCCCATAGAAGTAAAAGTAGCTTCACCTATTAAAGTTGAAGAAAAGATTGTCACTTATAATGATCCTATTGTTCCTACTTCTTATGTTGAGAAACCACCTTTCCCTATTAGGATAAAGGATCATGCTAAAGCTTCAACTGTAGTTTGTAAAAGCAATATTAAAACATATACACCTCCTGAGCAAGTTAAAGTTGAACCTAATATTGCTATTGTTAAAGATCTCTTGTCTGATAATATTGATGGGCATGTTATTTATTTCTGTGATGAAACTGCTAGAATTGCTAAACCCTGTGCTAAAGATAAACCTAGACCTGTGGTAGGCATGCCTGTTATTTCTGTTAAAATAGGAGATCATTGTTATCATGGCTTATGTGATATGGGTGCTAGTGCTAGTGCAATACCTATTAGCCTTTATAGAGAAATCATGCATGATATTGCACCTATTGAGTTAGAAGATATTGATGTCACAATTAAACTTGCCAATAGAGATACTATTTCACCAATGGGAATTGTTAGAGATGTTGAAGTCTTATGTGGGAAAACCAAATATCCTGCTGATTTTCTTGTTCTTGGTTCCCTACAAGATAGCTTTTGTCCCATTATATTTGGTAGACCCTTCTTGAACACTGTTAATGCTACCATAGATTGCAAAAGAGATGTTGTTACTATCGGTTTAGATGATATGACTCATGAATTTAATTTATCTAAATTTAGTAGACAACACTGTGAAGAAGAATTACCTAGTAAGGATGAAATTATTGGTCTTGCTTCTATTGCCGTACCTCCTAGTGATCCTCTAGAACAATATTTGCTAGACCATGAAAATGATATGTTTATGAATGAAAGAAGGGAATTAGATGAAGTATTCTTTAAACAGGAACCTATTCTGAAAAACAATTTACCTGTTGAAATCCTACGGGATCCTCCTCCACCCAAGGGTGATCCCATGTTTGAGCTTAAACCGTTACCTGATACTCTTAAATATGCTTATCTTGATGAGAAAAAGATATATCCTGTTATTATTAGTGCTAACCTTTCAGAGCATGAGGAAGAGAGATTATTGAAAACTCTGAAGAAGCACCGTGCTGCTATTGGGTATACTCTTGATGATCTTAAGGGCATTAGTCCCACTCTATGTCAACATAAAATTAATTTGGAAGAAGATGCTAAACCAGTTCGTGATCATCAACGCTGGATGAATCCTAAAATGAAAGAAGTGGTAAGAAAGGAAATACTAAAGCTCCTTGAGGCAGGTATAATCTATCCCGTTGCTGATAGTCAGTGGGTAAGCCCTGTCCATTGTGTCCCTAAGAAGGGAGGTATTACTGTTGTTCCTAATGATAAAGATGAATTGACCCCTCAAAGAATTATTACAGGTTATAGGATGGTAATTGATTTCCGCAAATTAAATAAGGCTACTAAAAAGGATCATTACCCCTTACCTTTTATCGATAAAATGCTAGAAAGATTATCCAAACATACACATTTTTTCTTTCTAGATGGTTATTCTGGTTTCTCTCAAATACCTGTGTCAGCCAAAGATCAATCAAAGACTACTTTTACATGCCCTTTTGGTACTTTTGCTTATAGACGTATGCCTTTTGGTTTATGTAATGCACCTGCTACCTTTCAAAGATGCATGATGGCTATATTCTCTGACTTTTGTGAAAAGATTTGTGAGGTTTTCATGGATGACTTTTCCGTCTATGGATCTTCTTTTGATGATTGCTTGAGCAACCTTGATCGAGTTTTGTAGAGATGTGAAGAAACTAATCTTGTCTTGAATTGGGAAAAGTGCCACTTTATGGTTAATGAAGGTATTGTCTTGGGGCATAAAGTTTCTGAAAGAGGTATTGAAGTTGATAAAGCCAAAGTTGATGCTATTCAGAAGATGCCATGTCCCAAGGACATCAAAGGTATAAGAAGTTTCCTTGGCCATGCCGGATTTTATAGGAGGTTCATTAAGGACTTCTCAAAAATTTCTCGGCCTCTGACTAATTTATTACAAAAAGATATACCATTTTTTTTATGATGATTGTGTAGAAGCATTTTAAATACTTAAGAAAGCATTGATCTCTTCACCTATTGTTCAGCCACCTGATTGGAATTTACCCTTTGAAATTATGTGCGATGCTAGTGATTATGCTGTAGGTGCTGTTCTAGGACAAAGAGTTGATAAGAAATTAAATGTTATTCAATATGCTAGTAAAACCCTAGACAATACTCAAATAAATTATGCTACTACTGAAAAGGAATTCTTAGCAGTTGTATTTGCTTGTGATAAGTTTAGACCTTATATTGTTGATTCTAAAGTAACTATTCACACTGATCATGCTGCTATTAAATATCTTATGGAAAAGAAAGATGCTAAACCTAGACTTATTAGATGGGTTCTCTTGCTACAAGAATTTGACTTACATATTGTTGATAGAAAGGGAGCTGAGAACCCCGTTGCAGACAACTTCTCTAGGTTAGAAATGTGCTTGATGACCCACTACCTATTGATGATAGCTTTCCTGATGAGCAATTAAATGTTATAAATGGTTCTCATACTGCTCCATGGTATGTTGATTATGCTAATTACATTGTTGCTAAGTTTATACCACCTAGTTTCACATACCAGCAAAAGAAAAAGTTCTTCTATGATTTGAGGCATTACTTTTGGGATGACCCACATCTTTATAAAGAAGGAGTAGATGGTGTTATTAGACGTTGTGTACCTGAGCATGAACAGGAACATATCCTACGCAAGTGTCACTCCGAAGCTTATGGAGGACACCATGCTGGAGATAGGACTGTACATAAGGTATTGCAATCTGGTTTTTATTGGCCTACTCTCTTCAAGGATGCCCGTAAGTTTGTCTTATCTTGTGATGAATGTTAAAGAATTGGTAATATTAGTAGACGTCAAGAAATGCCTATGAATTATTCACTCGTTATTGAACCATTTGATGTTTGGGGCTTTGACTATATGGGACCCTTTCCTTCCTCTAATGGATATACACATATTTTAGTTGTTGTTGATTACGTTACTAAGTGGGTAGAAGCTATTCCAACTAGTAGTTCTGATCATAACACTTCTATTAAAATGCTTAAAGAACTTGTTTTTCCAAGATTTGGAGTCCCTAGATATTTAATGACTGATGGTGGTTCACATTTTATTCATGGTGCTTTCCGTAAAATGCTTGCTAAATATGATGTTAATCATAGAATTGCATCTCCTTATCACCCATAGTCTATTGGTCAAGTAGAATTGAGTAATAGAGAGCTCGGATTAATTTTGCAAAAGACTATCAATAGGTCTAGAAAGAATTGGTCCAAGAAACTTGATGATGCATTATGGGCCTATAGAACTGCATATAAAAATCCTATGGGTATGTCTCCGTATAAAATGGTATATGGAAAAGCATGTCACTTACCTCTCGAACTAGAACACAAGGCATATTGGGCTATTAAAGAACTCAATTATGATTTTAAACTTGCTGATGAGAAGAGGTTATTTGATATTAGCTCACTTGATGAATGGAGAAACCAAGCCTATGAAAATGCCAAGTTGTTTAAAGAAAAAGTTAAAAGATGGCATGATAAAAGGATACAAAAGCGTGAGTTTAATGTAGGTGATTATGTATTGCTATACAACTCTCGTTTAAGATTTTTTGCAGGAAAACTTCTCTCTAAATGGGAAGGTCCTTACGTTATCGAGGAGGTCTATCATTCCGGTGCCATAAAAATCAACAACTTCGAAGGAACAAGTCCGAAGGTGGTGAACGGTAAAATAATCAAACACTATATCTCAGGTAATCCCATAAATGTTGAAACCAATGTTATTGAAACCGTAACCCCGGAGGAATACATAAGGGACACTTTTCGGAACGTTTCAGACTCCGAAAAGGAATAGGTATGTGGTACGGTAAGTAAACCGACTCCAAAATAGTTTTAAGGCAATATTTCTCCGTTTTGGAATATTTAGAAAAATAGAAAAATAAGAAGCAGTCTGGGAAGGACACGAGGCCTCCACGAGGGTGGAGGGCGCGCCCTACCCTACTTGGCGCGCCCCCTACCTCGTGGGCACCTCGTGTGCTCTCCGGACTCCGTTTTCGTACACGACACGTATTTTGGTCGGTAAAAATTCATTATATAATCTCCCGGGGATTTTGACTCCCGTATCACGCAAAAATCTCTTGTCTTTGTTTCGAGCTGTTTTCTGTCAGGATTGTCAAGGACAGGCACTATGTCGTCTCCCTCCTCCTCCAACCATGAGGGCAACGATGCTTGGCTAATGAAGATAGAGCTGAAGAGGGAAGAACCCATGGATATCAACAAGGATGAAGGGATCAAGAAAGCCATGGAGGACCAAGCTCCGGCAACAGAAGACATCCTTCAACTTGATCACAATCTTCCTACCCCAATTGAGATTGAATCTTTCAAGATGATTGAGTTAGCTCGTATACAAAATAAGTATCTCACACGTGAAAATATTTTGTTGAAGGAGCATATCATCGCACTCAAAGGCATTATCCACAAGTTAGAAGAGCTCCTACGTTCGATGTGCGACTATCCAGCATCAACAACTCCACCTTATCCACCAAAAAAGAAGAATTGAGTATCTGGTATGGGAACTCCACTTGGCAACTGCCAAGCTTGGGGGAGTGCCCCGGTATCGTATCACCATCACTTTTATCTTTACCGTTTTTCTTAGTTCGATCCTTTTGGTAATATCTTGATCTAGTAGAATAAAGTTCTTAGTATGATCTAGTTGTGAGTTTTGCTTTATAATCCTTCTATGTAATCGAGTCCGTGAGCTATATAATAAAGATTAGTGTTGAGTCAAGGGCTTGATTATTTTTCCATGATCCTAAAGAAATAAAAGAAAAGAGAAAGAAATAAAAAGAAACAAAGAGATCATGTGAGTCTTATGGATAGTAATGAGCTCACATAGGAAGAGTATGATGAATAAAAGTTGTTGAGGGTTGACAAACATAGTTTTGGTCATCGTTGCAATTAATAGGAAGTAATAAAGAAAGAGAGGTCTTCACATATAAATATACTATCTTGGACATCTTTTATGATTGTGAGCACTCATGAAAATATGACATGCTAAAGAGTTGACATTGGAAAAGGAAGACAATGTAATGGGTTATGTTTTCTTACATCTGAGATAAATTATATTGTCTTGGATCCTCCAACATGTTGAGCTTGCTTTTCCCCCTCATGCTAGCCAAATTCATTGCACCAAGTAGAAATACTACTTGTGCTTCCAAATACCCTTAAACCAGTTTTGCCATAAGAGTCCACCATACCTACCTATGGATTGAGTAAGATCCTCTAAGTAAGTTGTCATCGGTGCAAGCAATAAAAATAGCCCTCTAAATATGTATGACTTATTAGTGTGGGAGAAAATAATCTTGATACGATCGTGTGATATGGAAGAAATAAAAGCGACAGACTGCATAATAAAGGTCCATATCACAAGTGGCAATATAAAGTGGTGTTCTTTCGCATTAAGATTTTGTGCATCCAACCATAAAAGCGCATGACAACCTTTGCTTTCCTCTGCGAAGGGCCTATCTTTTACTTTTATCTCCTACATTGCATAAGAGTCATGGTGATCTTCACCCTTCCTTTTTACATTTTATCCTTTGGCAAGCACGGTATGTTGGAAAGATCCTGGTATATATGGCTAATTGGATGTGAGTTTTCATGAACTATTACTGTTGACATTACCCTTGAGGTAAAACGTTGGGAGGCAAAACTATAAGCCCCTATCTTTCTCTGTGTCCGATTAAAACTCCATACCCATAAGTATTGCGTGAGTGTCAGCAATTGTGAAAGACTATATGATAGTTGAGTATGTGGACTTGTTGAAAAGCTCTTATACATTGACTCTTTCCTATGTTATGATAAATTGCAATTGCTCCAATGACTGAGATTATAGTTTGTTAGTTTTCAATGAAGTTCACTATTCATACTTGAGATTGTGATTGAATTATTACTCTAGCATAAGAAATCATATGGCAAGAATTATATAAGTTGTTGTTCTAAGAATGATCATGATGCCCTCATGTCCGTATTTTATTTTTATCGACACCTCTATCTCTAAACATGTGGACATATTTTTCGATTTCGGCTTTTCGCTTGAGGACAAGCGAGGTCTAAGCTTGGGGGAGTTGATACGTCCATTTTGCATCATGCTTTTATATCGATAATTATTGCATTATGGGCTGTTATTACACATTATGTCACAAAACTTATGCCTATTCTCTCTTATTTTACAAGGTTTACATAAAGAGGGAGAATGCCGGCAGCTGGGATTCTGGGCTGGAAAAGGAGCAAATATTAGAGATCGATTCTGCACAGCTCCAAAAGTCCTGAAACTTCACGGAAGACGTTTTCCAAATATATAAAAAATACTGAGAGCAAGAACTTCACCAGGGGGGCCACACCCTGCCCACGAGGGTGGGGGCACGCCCTACCCCCCTGGGCGCGCCCCCTACCTCGTGGGCCCCCTGGTGGCCCTCCGGTGGCCATCTTCTGCTATATGGAGTCTTTTAATGGGAAAAAAATAATAAGCCATCTTCTCGGATGAAACTCCGCCGCCACGAGGCCGAACCTTGGCGGAACCAATCTAAGGCTTTGGCGGAGCTGTTCTGCCGGGGAAACTTCCCTCCCGGAGAGGGAAATCATCACCATCGTCATCACCAATGCTCCTCTCATCGGGAGAGGGCAATCTCCATCAACATCTTCATCAGCACCATCTCCTCTCAAAACCCTAGTTCATCTCTTGTATCCAATTCTTGTCTCCAAGGCCGGGATTGGTGCTAGTAGGTTGCTAGTAGTGTTAATTACTCCTTGTAGTTGATGCTAGTTGGTTTAATTGGTGGAAGATCATATGTTCAGATCCTATATGCATATTAATACCCCTCTGATTATGAACATGTTTATGCTTTGTGAGTAGTTACTTTTGTTCCTGAGGACGTGGGAGAAGTCTTGCTATTAGTAGTCATGTGAATTTTGTATTCGTTCGATTTTTTGATGAGATGTATGTTGTCTCTCCTCTAGTGGTGTTATGTGAACGTCGAGTACATGACACTTCACCATTATTTGGGCCTAGAGGAAGGCATTGGGAATTAATAAGTAGATGATGGGTTGCTAGAGTGACAGAAGCTTAAACCCTAGTTTATGCGTTGCTTCGTAAGGGCCTGATTTGGATCCATATGTTTCATGCTATGGTTAGGTTTACCTTAATACTTTTGTTGTAGTTGCGGATGCTTGCAATAGAGGTTAATCATAAGTGGGATGCTTGTCCAAGTAAGGGCAGTACCCAAGCACCGGTCCACCCACATACCAAATTATCAAAGTACCGAACGTGAATCATATGAGCGTGATGAAAACTAGCTTGACGATATTCCCATGTGTCCTCGGGAGCGCTTTTCTCTATATAAGAGTTTGTCCAGGCTTGTCCTTTGCTACAAAAAGGATTGGGCCACCTTGATGCACTTTATTTACTTTTGTTACTTGTTGCGCGTTACAAATTATCCTATCACAAAACTATCTGTTACCACTTATTTCAGTACTTGCAGAGAATACCTCGCTGGAAACCGCTTACCATTTCCTTCTGTTCCTCATTGGGTTCGACACTCTTACTTATCGAAAGGACTACGATAGATCCCCTATACTTGTGGGTCATCATCCACATGAAACTTCTTTTTATGATGTTCAACACCTGCAGCCGTAAGAAATTTCTTGTTGAAAAACTTAATCCTCACGGACAATAGTGCCCTCGCATTCAACATGAAGAATGTGACAAAGCTAGTGTTTGCATTGTTGGATGCATATCCTTCCAGTGTTACTGTCTTCAAACGAATGCCGTGAGATCTGAGAAAATCCCGGTGCTTCTTGAACCATCGATTGGTTATACCTTTTTCTCCACGTGTTAGTTCCTAAATAGAGATGAAGATTGAAAACAATTAATGTCTAAAAAAGATTATGTTGAAAGAGTGATAGCTGAACGATTAATTATAGTACATTATATATGGGCTTTCAATGTGCGTGAAATCATCACCTTCATATACAAATTCTCCAGATAGGGAAAGCATTGCAGCAAGGCAATAATGATGTTGAGATCAAAACACCACATAATGATATATAAGGTCTTGACAGAATCCACCACCACTGATAGGATGGACAAGCGCTTCATTGAGCATAGAACATAATATTAGCACTGAAAATGTACTCCAAGATGATACTTAACTTATGCGCATAAATGAAAAATGCAAATTACAAAAGTGTACATGAATAATATATAGTACCTCAATAGGTGTGGAGGCAAACACCATCTCGAACCATTCAAACGGATCAATAATTGCACCCAAGGTCTCCAGTTTAGGCGCAGAGACCACAATTATTTGTGAAGGTTTATAACAACAATTAAGGAGCAACCTTTGAAGTGAAGGGGCATCTTCGATGATGAGATCCTATCCTTCAAAATGAATTCCATTGCTTACAAGGTGAGACAACTTTATTTTGAGACAAGGGATATGGATTCCTATTCCAAAAACAAGCACCAAACGCTGCAGTGCAGAGCAGCTAGAGTGGATGATGCTGTGAAGTGAGGCCATCGACAGATCAACCAACACAACCGCAAGTTTTTTCAGCACTGGTAGTCGAAGCATTTGTACCAGATAGTTTGCTAGATGGCACCAGGTCAAGGTGGCGGTGTGGAGAGAGGAGGAAAACCATGAGATGGGCATCGGCGGTGAGGGCACATATGCAGCTCTTGGTGGTCACCTATCGTTGTAATGGTAGAACTCAAGTTGCTGGAGTTTATCGAGTTGACGGGATGTCAGCCAGGCGGCCACCATGCAGGGTATGTCCAGCAGGTAGCAAGCCGGGATGCAGATGCGTTGAACGGAGCCCTCGTGGGAGGAGATGATGGCTCCGGGGAGTTCAGAATCATCATCGACATATAGCTGACGACAGTCGAGATTAAGAGGTGCGGTGCACCACAGAGTGCGCCACTGAGATGCGAGGACTTGTGTGCGGAAACCATCCTTGGTGGGGAGAAGGGAGATGATCTCCCCAAGGATTCCGTCTAAGAGATCGTTGATGCGGTCTACCGGAGATTCTACTGGTTCCTCAGGTCCAGGGGGCGCTTCTGGCCGCTCAGCCGGGTCCAAACATATATGTAGGACATTCAAAATCAATTGTCAAGATTTGGCCATGAATTATTAGCAAGCAAGCTAACCCTAATCGAATTATTAGCAAAAAATCATTTGTACAGAACAAACAATTAATCACCAACTCTATACAGATAGCATTCAAACAATCAATACACTACGTGCATCTAACGAATCTTAATTGATCTGATTTCATGGACTGAGAGAACATAACCATAGGATTTGTATTCCAAAAAAATTATAGAGGGTGGGTGGGGGGGATTAACCAGAGAAAACACTTCCTATGTTTGCCGCACAAATGGGTATATAGATGACTAACCGGTTTTCCGTCGGAGTCGCAGTTGTTGCCAGAGTTGCTGTTGACCTCCAGCTCCGGCTGGGGGGGGCACGACGGCACCGATGAATTCAAGGTCGTGTTGTTTCCCGCGCGAGACCTTGTCGGCGGCGACGGAAACCTCTGTGGCCAGCTTCACGCGTTGTGCGGGTGCTTCACCAGCCCCGGCGTCGCCACTCCCTCCGATGGTGCACTTCGGCGGCATCGTCATACACTTCGGAGTCTAGATGTCGGTGACCACTGTGGACCGGGGGTGCGGCCGCCTATTATGGACGGTGGCTTGGGTACGCAATTAATACGGACCAGTGGGAGCGAGCAGGCTACGGTCAAAAGTTGTCTCGCCTCCTGGTGAGCCCGCGCGGCGGACGTCTGCCATTCCTACCATCATTTCACACAGCTACTCGCATGTCTCCCCGTCAATACACACACCTGCACGCACGCCTCCCGGTATGCCTGCGCGGCGGACTGCTCGCATGCGTCCCGTCAACTCACGCCTGATCGCACGGCACACGGGGCGTGTGGCAGCACATATATTTTTTGGTTTATTTTCTGCTGCTTTACTGCTTCACTGAACCATTTGCATTGAAGAGATGCACAAATCATGTGTTGAATATCTCACACGCTTCTCGGTGAACCTGCGCACGGGACGAGTTTTGGATTTACTAGAATTTAGAAACCAGGCATCTCAATGTTTTGCCAGCAATCAACAGTGCCTTGGTGTTTGAAACTCATTCCCATTTCTTGCATGGGACCTAAGCATGCACATAAGGACACATATTTGATTTTTCAACCAATTTATATGCACTTGAGCATGTGCATGTAGTTCAAATTTGAATTATGCACATAAATGCATTGAAAACTCAGTTACTGCACAAAAATGTCCAAACGAACCCCGAAAAGTCACAAAAATTGACACAACACTCCTGTTGTTCTATGTTGACACGAGAAAAAATTGAAACCAATAGGAGGCAATGGATATCGTTTTGTCCCCAAAGGTGGGACGTTCCCTACCGAAACCATCATGCTTGTTGTGAGAAGCTCTGGTTTGTGAGAAGCATATACCCAAACCTGCCCCAAATGGGACAAATTTTTTACCACGACATGTTGATGCCGCTCCATGATAGCATGCCAAGTTTCATGAATTTCAGATGAGTTTTGGATTTACTAGAATTTAAAAACCAGGCATCTCAATGTTTTGCCGGCAATCAACGGTGCCCCAGTGTTTGAAATTCATTCCCATTTCTTGCATGTGACCTAGGCATGCACCCAAGGATACAGATTTGATTTTTCAACCAATTTATATGCACTGGAGCATGTGCATGTAGTTCAAATTTGAATTATGCACATATATGGATTGAAAACTTAGTTAATGCATAAAAATGTCCAAACGAACCCCAAAAAATCACAAAAATTGACACAACACTCTTGTTGTTCTATGTTGACACGAATAATTTTTTGGAAGCAATAAGAGGAAATGGATATCCTCTGGAACCCAAAGGTGGGACGTTCCCTACCGAAACCATCATGCTTGTTGTGAGAAGCTCCAGTTTGTGAGAAGCATATACCCAAACCTGCCTCAAATGGGACAAATTTTTTACCACAACATGTTGATGCCACTCCATGATAGCATGCCAAGTTTCATGAATTTGAGACGAGTTTTGGATTTACTAGAATTTAAAAACCAAGCATCTCAGTGTTTTGTCGGCAATCAACAGTGCCCCGGTGTTTGAAATTCATTCCCATTTCTTGCAGGGGACCTAAGCATGCACATAAGGACACATATTTTATTTTCAACCAATTTATATGCACTGGAGCATGTGCATGTAGTTCAAATTTGAATTATCCACATAAATGCATTGAAATCTCAGTTAATGCATAAAAATGTCTAAACGAACCCCGAAGAATCACAAAAATTAACACAACACTCTTGTTGTTCTATGTTGACACGAGAAAATTTTTAAAAGCAATAACAGGCAATGGATATCATTTCGTCCCCAAAGGTGGGATGTTCCGTACCGAAACCATCATGCTTGTTGTGAGAAGCTCTGGTTTGTGAGAAGCATATACCCAAACCTGCCCCAAATGGGACAAAAATTTTACCATGACATGTTGATGCCGCTCCATGATAGCATGCCAAGTTTCATGAATTTCAGACAAGTTTTGGATTTACTAGAATTTAAAAACCAGGCATCTCAATGTTTTACCGGCAATCAACGGTGCCCCAGTGTTTGAAATTCATTCCCATTTCTTGCATGGGACCTAAGCATGCACCCAAGGACATAAATTTGATTTTTCAACCAATTTATATGCATTGGTGCATGTGCATGTAGTTCAAATTTGAATTATGCACATAGATGCATTGAGAACTCAGTTAATGCATAAAAATGTCCAAATGAACCCCGAAAATCACAAAAATTGACACAACACTCCTGTTGTTCTATGTTGACATGAGAAATTTTTTGGAAGCAATAAGAGGCAATGGATATCGTTTCGTCCCCAAAGGTGGGACGTTCCCTACCGAAACCATCACGCTTGTTGTGAGAAGCTCTGGTTTGTGAGAAGCTTATACCCAAACCTGCCCCAAATGGGACAAATTTTTTACCACGGCATGTTGATGCCGCTCCATGATAGCATGCCAAGTTTCATGATTTTCAAACGAGTTTTGGATTTACTAGAATTTAAAAGCCATGTATCTCAATGTTTGCGACCGAGTGACGGTGGGAGGGTGTGTGACATTCATTCCCATTTCTTGCATGAGACCTAATCATGCAACCAAGGACACATATTTGTTTTTTCAACTAGTTTATATGCACTGGAGCATGTGCATGTAGTTCAAATTAGAATTATGCGCATAAAATGCCTGGAAAACCAAGTTAATGTATAAAAACATCCAAACGAACCCTGAATAATTCCATTTTTTTGACGACACACCTATAGTTGCATGTTCACTGCAGATAAAAGTTCTAACAATTCAAACACCATCCTTTGTAGTTGTGACCCCAATTACGTAATTCAAATCAAGACGATAAATCAAGTAGATCGCACATAGTTTATTATCACCAACCGTGTGAGATGCAGCACAAAATATCTTGGAGCACCGTCGATTTATAGTACGCCTATGGCTTACGCGAGAAGGTGCGTCGGCTACAGTCCACAGTCGGCGTGTCAAGCACACTAGCTCACTTCCCAAATATCATTTCACTGTTCATTCGTCGCCGGTGAAAGATGGGGACGTGGACCCACGTCGTGAGGGTAACTTCGGTGGCCCACTCCAGCAAGAGCGCGGCCGCGAGCTAGACATGGAGGCGGTGGCGGATATTGACGAGCACCAGCCGTAGTAGTACTCTTTTTTTGTTTAATTAAGAGCGCCGGTCTTTGATTTGTTAGAGTAATGTTTAGGTCATCTAGCTCTGTTTAATTACTGAACTTGATCGATTAAGAAGTTAGTCTCCTTTGTGTACCCAAATTATGCAATGACGTGGATGACCACTATAACCAGGGAAATTCGAACCAAAATGTTTTACGTTCAAACTCAACACACACGGGTTAAGCTATCTGAATCGTTTGTATGTTCACATATCGTACACAGTTCTGAATAAGGGACCGTGTCTGATGACACTTTGCGCGCCAGTTTTTTTGCTGAAGCGATTCCAAATTTCTGGCTTCCGCAGAAATATCTACCTCCTAGCCCCCTCCCCCTTACCAAAAGCCACATTTCCCCTGTTTCCGCCTTCCTTTCCAAGTTGAAACCTTCACTCCTTGCTTGCAGCGCTGCCTCCTCGCCGATGACCCTCCTTCAAGCTGCTCGGCCTCGCCTATCCAAGCAGGTAATCCATACCCGACCCCATCCTCCTCCTCCTTCCACATCCCACATGCCCCGACCGCCGGTGCGAGCGCGACACCTTCCACCCAAATCACCGACCCCTCCACCAAATAAGCGCCACCCCTAAGCCATGGTGCACGCAGTATAGCCAGGATCTCAAGGAGCATTTGGCAGTGGAGAAGCAAATCGCGCCCGCACGCACGGATGAGGTCGCGATGGCTGCCATTCGTGCCGACCCCTAGATCTTGGAGGAGCACCTCACCGTCGAGGCAACCATTGATGCCTCCCGCGTCGACGCTGCGACGCGGTTGGCTGCTTTAAACGACAGTTCATGGCGTTTTATTGAGGCCACCGTAGATGCCTTCAACGAAGACTACGAGGTGTTTTCTCAGCGTGCACATGCTTACCTCATCTCGAGAGCCAGCAGGTTGGTGCCCGGAGCGGCTCAGGCAACTCACCACTACAACGAGGGCACCCACGATGCGGAGGCCTTGCCCTCTTCCATGTCCAAGGAGCCAATCGTCATCGATATCTCCGACAATGAGGAGTAGGTTGTCTTATTAGCTCACTATAAGGACCCATATTCAGTTTGCTAGCTACTGCCTTTCCTTAACAAATTCTAGTGAATTGTGCTATCTACTTTTACCATGCAATCTTCTGCTATAGTGTATATGTTCTATAGGTCGTGCAATGTGGTGTTCAGTTAACTGCTTGGTTCAATTCTGCAAATGTGATGTTCAATTCTTTAGGGTGCAATATTTCCAAGTTGTTAAGCATTCTTGGTTTGGTTAAATGTCAGATCTTCTATTACGAGTATGTTATATTGTGCAATGTGATGCTCAGTTAACATTTGGTTCATCTGTTGTGGTGTTTAGTTAACTGCTTGGTTCAATTCTGCAATGCGATGTTCAATTGTTGTGGCTGCATTCTGTTATTATATACCATGTGAGGAATAAATTGAATTTGGCTGTACTAAATACATGAGAAACAAATACAATTGCTATATTTCCAAGTTGTTAAGCATGCTTGGTTTGGTTAACTATCTGATCTTCTATTAGGAGTATGTTATATTGTGCAATGTGGTGCTCAGTTAAAGTTTGGTTCATTTTTGGGGTGTTTAGCTAACTACGTGGTTCAATTCTACACTGCGATGTCCAATTGTCGTGGGTAGAATTTTTTATTGTTGTGCATGTGAGGAATAAATTGAATTTGGCTGCACTTAATACATGAGAAACATATACAAGTGCTATATTTCCTAGTTCTTAATCATGCTTGGTTTGGATAAATGGATTTTCCATGTGGCTTGAATTAATCTGATGAATCTGCAATGTGCTTATTTTCCATCAACATATTTTTACTGATAGCATGCGAACCCTTACTTAACCTGATGACTAACTACCTTATATGTGTTGCAGGGAAACAATGGGAAGCACCGAGGTTTATAATCGAGGTTAGCATGTGCATGGTCCGTTCTCTAATAGCACATTATTGTGCAATTGCAGGAACCATTCTAATGGTTTGGTTTTTAACAATTTGGTCTTGCACATGTAGGTCCTCTTGTCAGAGGTTTTGACCCACCGTTCAACCCTTTTTGCATATGGGGAATGAGTTATCCATGAATATCAGTCAAGTCAAGAAACTCGGAAAGATTGTTAGGATATAGAAATTAGCGACAAAAAACAACAAGATCTTTGTCTGCACGATGAAGAAGACATCAGTTCACTACAAGATGGTACTAACTATTATACCTTGCCTTTTTTTATTCCTTTGCCCCATTTCCAATATAGAGAAGATATTTATGCACATCCTTGTTTTCAGGCCTTTCCAAAGTAGTTCACTAATGATTACCTCTCAACCCACCTCTATGGTCAGGAGGCGAGGAAGGTATTCATACAACACCCATGGTTCAATATTGAAGTGTTCCTGAAGAGGACGAAGGATTGATGGTCAATCATCCACAGGCACTGGCCTAAAGTTGCAAAGACCTTCAACATCAATGAAGGCTCAATATTCGCCTTCCGCTTCAGCAGTTTTCCAGATGAGATGCATATGTCTATGTATCGTCTATGATGCTAATTTCAAAAGGTTATAGATGTTGCATGTGAAAGTTGGTGCTGGTGCAGTTGTGTAATGGGGTAGCCGAGTGCTGAAGCTATATCATGTTGTACTCTGATATATTTCAATTATGAAATTCTACTTCCTTAATATGGAAATGAAATATATTACGTGCTTAATATGAATGTCAATTAGATTAATAAATGGATTATTAATAATAGGGCAATTAGCCTGCTAATTGGGTTTTTATATTATGAACGGTTGTTGAAAAAATACCATGGGCGATGACCTCAGGCAACGCACACAGTTTCTAGGAATAAACCGTGTTGGATCAATGAACAATCACACATGACTTTCTCTTGAAAACTGTTTGCGTTAGGCCACCTCGCGCAAACATTTACCACATAAAAACTATGTGTGATGGACAACCTTTGGCACACAGTTTCTTCTATGGACCGTGTGTGATACATTTAATAACACAAATGATTTAACAGGAAAAATTGTGTGTGATGTACCTGTGAACGAAAATGTTTTCCTTGGAGCGACTATGTGGGATGTACATACGAACGGAAACGTTTAGCGGGGACTGACTGTGTGGTATGTACTTGCGACCGAAAACAATTTTGCCGTATAATTGTATTTTTAGCTCTAATGTACGTATTTTCGTATTTGAACGCTCGCCGGTCGCACATGACCTCATTTTGTCGAGCGTGTGTGCTAGGAGGGCATATCCCCGACGATTTCTTGGCCGTGTGGGAAGGATCCCCCCATCGCCCACACTCACTAGACGATGGTTCCAAATGCCGTCGCGGAAAGGGGCTAATAACCGTTTGTATAGGACCGACGCATACCAGTGTTGTTTCTATATAATTTTGTTTCAGCTCTTGCATCACGGAGTTTCCACTCGCAATCTGTCTTGCTTTGTTCAGTGGGAAAGCACACATGTACCTACTTATGGTCCTCTTAACTGAAGCCACCATTGAACCTTAAATGGTAACGTTTGATGCCACTGATACAATCCTTAAAGAATTTGGGTTAAGATGTGTCGTTTCTGAAAAATTATTATGATTTGGTGTAGTTATCTGGATGTTTCTAGCCAGAAGACTCGCAACCTCTACTTATAGAATAGATTGACTTTGTTTGTCGAATGGCTGGTATAGTACTCATTGCTCTCATGATTTAACAGCCATTAGCCTTCTCTATAGGTTTCCTGAAGTCGTATGATTCATGAAACTTGCATGTTAGAATTCTCAAAAATCATTGTTAGCGAGTCACAGTTTCCTGAAGTAATAGTTACTTAGTTAGGATACATTGCAGAAAGTAAACCTATTGGGTGATATTTGAGAGCAAGTATATGAAGGTTGTTTCTTGGTAAGTTTATTAGCTAATCTAGAAGGTCTCATGTAGTGTGATTTTGATCAACTCTTATTCCAAAAAAGTGTTTGGTTGATTGCTAATGAAAATATCAGTTTCTATCTTTTCTTATGTAGCATCAACTAATGCTTTAGTAGCATGCCCTCCACATCTTTGTCTAAATGCCTAGCTGAATGTGCTATGTGTATTAGTAATGCCTCTTTTGTATCAGTAGTGCAATATCTATTGATATGTGTTCAACTCTATGATGCATTATAATTTCTGTAAAATGGTTTGCATGGATTTTGATTGAGCAAGAGTTACACATGCCCTTATCGTCATGTCAATCAAACTCTAATTGAGGGAGTGGCAACAAAGGGGATGTTTCACAAGCATCGACAAAACGTGGAGGTTATGATTTGGAAGTAGTCAGGGGTCTGGCCATGGTAAGTTACAGAGTCAACCAGGCATATGATTTGGATCTGATTTAATGATATGAACCATTTGTTCTATTTTTCTAATAGCCATTTTTCTGTCCAATAAGAGGTTATTATGCTATTATCATTTTTTGTCTTGAATTGGATGGTTATCCAGTAACATGCTTTTGTAAGCAAACATTGATGTTCGTATCTCTGATGATGCACCAGGTGATAGAGTCACACACACAATTTATATGATATCTTGGGAAGATCAGTTCTGCCATAGTGCCCTTGCTGCTGCTGGAGACAAAACTGGATGTGCTCTTCCTTTGGATCATCTTCCTTATATTGGTTAGTGAATACCTACTGCTACTTTTAGCCTTCGTTTCCTTGGGAACATGTTCAGAGTGTAGATAAGAAACTTATGCTACTATAGATGGATATATGGCATTCAGTAAAACACCAAAAACTTTTGAAATCTATATATTCTACTATTTCTAGTTCTTCGGGTATTGTCATTGACGGTGTCTTGGACTAGGGGGTACTCAACACGTCATCTCCCGATCTGATAGATTGGGCCGAGGACCCCCGTGGCCGTATACTCATGGGCCAGTTCGGATAGCTGCCGCATACAAGAAAGATTCCACAAGACTTGGCGATCAAGACAAGGACTTCTCCCCACCGGCGTATTCGGCTAGGACTCTTGTTAACCTAGGCCTCTGGTGCATTATATAAACCAGGGTCAGGCTAGTCGATAGATCATATACACAACAACAATCATACCATAGGCTAGCTTCTAGGGTTTAGCCTCCTTGATCTCGTGGTAGATCTACTCTTGTACCACCCATATCATCAATATTAATCGAGCAGGACGTAGGGTTTTACCTCCATCAAGAGGTCCCGAACCTGGGTAAAACATTGTGTCCCTTGTCTCCTGTTACCATCCACCTAGACGCACAGTTCGGGACCCCCTACCCGAGATCCGCCCGTTTTGACACCGACATTGGTGCTTTCATTGAGAGTTCCGCTGTGTGATCGACAAAAGGATTGATGGCTCGCCTGCAGATCAACTGCGACTTCGGCATCTTCGTCACCAGCTCGACTGGTCACCTTGGTTCGACCAAGAATTGCGCCCCGTGTTCGGATCACCATGTTCGGACGAGGGCCTTCATCAAACATCAACTCCGATCTCTAGCAAGATCACGGAGGAATCATCTATAGAGCTCGGGGGCTCAACGTCAACATTGCCCTCAAGCGACTGTGCTGTTTTTTTGGACAGCGAACTCGTATCTGCCGCCACCACCTCCTCGAGTATCGCTTTGACGATCGCTTTGGTGGAATTGTGCGGAATTGAGTCTATAACAACCCTGGAAAATTTCGTCGAGTTCCGATGGAGGAATCTCTGGCAATCCACGATATACCGGAGCCCTGTCAAATCTGGATGGGAATTTGGATGAGTTTAGGGCGTGGTGTCTAGCTTCTATCTCGGACGTCCTTTGGAAGATCCAACCGTTGATCGGCTGCGGAATTCCTATATCTACCACCTCTCAAAATTTCAGCTCGATCCGACCGTCCAAACTCCGGGAACCTTCCGATTAGTGCATCACTTTTCGAATCTATTTTCTGCGCGAAAACGAATCTGACCCGAGTTCATCTTTTTTATGAACGGGGTTTCAGACATCCCTTTTGAAGGAAGTTTTGTATGTGGTATTGTGTTTTGTTCCCGAACACATCCCACTAACTTTAAGATCTTTTGAACATGATCTTCAACATCATGCTGGTGTCAAACCAGTCCGGCAATATTACTCCACGGCTGCCGACCTGCGCTAGACGCGGCGTCACTTTGTTGAGCCGAACTCAACTTCTTCGGATCATCATCTCGGCAAGCCGAACAAGAGTCCGGCATCGCGAAGGATAAATCATCACCAACATCGCCGCCCCACGGATTACACGTAGCAGGCATACCGGCATCGCCGCACGGTCGCTTCATCAAGCCGACATCGACCACGTCACGACCTGCATCGACAGGGCCGCACTATTACTTCTTCAAGCTGGTGTCCATCACGCCGACCTACTTTGACTCATCGGCTGACATCGAGGCTTCGACATCTCGGCTGGACCAGGGGCTTCGCCATCTCTTCATCAACCTACTCCGGACACTTCAGCGTCACTAGCCAACCAGCTCCGTCACGTTAGCTGGGCCGAGGGCTTTGCCTCGGTGAGCCAACCTTTACCAGCATTGCCATGTCGTCGTTTTATCGTCCATCAGGCAATGGGTGTGCCGAGCGAGTCCCAATTTTGGGAATCACCTTCCTTCGGATTGCTACAACAAATAAACCAGGTGTTATTAATCCCAGTATTTTTTGCTTGTTTGGGTTCATTTTTCCCAAGGAATTATTACTCTGGTTTGTCCATCATATGTACACAGGTCTATCAAATGGTGGCCGCATTAATGACAGTCGCATGGTGGTTCGGTCAGTTTCTGTACATAGTCCGGCGAACGCCGCATCCGGAGCTCGGACCGACCTGCGAATTTAGGCTTTGCCACGCCTTTATCGCATCACGCCGACGCCCTGCATGGACATTGACTTCGGCGCCAGGCCATATTTCTTTTATTACTCACTTTGCATAAATTATTTATTATGTAACGATTTTTTTTAATTGTCATCATTACTATTATCTCCCGTTTGCACTATTTTTGTGCACAAGAAAATGATCCGGGGACTTCGGCGTCACTCTGCCGGTCTGCATCGACCGTGCTATGTCACCACTTCGGTGTGTCGAGCTCTCCGCTCCGCCACCTCGGGACCAGCTTGGGGGATGGAACCTTGCCCCGCATCAAGCTCGGACCGCGTCATCAATACCGAACACATTAACCAGCTAAGTCGCTTTCACGCTCAAAGCTTTAATTTCTAACTTGTGTTCGGTTCGACCAAGCATTATACTTTTTTGGAAAAAAGTTGCTTGTAAAAAATTTCCATGTCCAAACTTTGTTTCTGATGCATAAATTTAAATACCCCGTTTACTTGGGGGCTTCCTTTATGAGGCTTTCCCTGTTGCATATGATTATACTTGTACGGCTTCGTTCCTTGTTCGTGTATTACGCCACAATATGCACCATATTGACTTAAGCGATTTGCAAGCTGGGTTTCCTCGCTCCTGTGTTTACCCCTACGTTCCCGATTGTTCGGCTAGGGAGTAAAGGAAGCACCTCTGCGATTGTCACGATCGGGTCGCCCGAGCCGGATCTCAGACTAGGTGAAGCCGAAAGCTAGCGCTCTTATAGTTTTCAATGATGGTCGGCACACAACGGAACTCATGAGTACAAAAAATCTATTGCACAAGTCTCATAATAACAATGAGCACCGAAGAAAGGTATCGGTGGGGGTACTATTTTCTTCGAAGATGCTTCTTACACTTCGCGGTAATATAGCATAAGTTCCCTGAACGCGCTTTGTCTGTTACAGCCTTATGACCTGATTGCCTGGTTATTGGAAACACCATCGATACTCTCGACAAATGGAGTACATAACACTTTTCGGTCCTTGACCGAAGAGGGAGAAGCCGACGGTCGGTTAAGACGCGTTTAAAGTTCGGTTGAACATAGATATGATATAAGTACTTCGGTACATGCAATCATTCTCCTACCCAAGTCACTTGGGGGCTCTTAAGTTTATTTGAGCCGTTTTATAATAAGTGTTCTTCTTCTTAGTCGTTGCAAAGTTTTATTATTATTATTATTATTATTATTATTATTATTATTTATCACTCCTTTTTTTGACACGAGTGTGCGGTCACTAGCTGGGGAGCCTAATTTCTCTCTGAAAGCCGCTAGAGATTAGTTTGCTAAACTGGCCTGACAAGAAGTACTCCGCCCTCGGGATAGGAGGTTGAAGCCGTAGGCTGACCCGCTCGAAGTCTTGAGATAGGATGTATCATGTTAAAGCATGACAGAAGCACTTCTTTTTTCTAAGACCAATTTTCGGATTGGCACCGAACACTTGATATTGTTCGGACGTCATGTTTTTACTAACGTTTCTTGGTTTTCCAAGCTTTTTAGCACTTTTAAACTATTTGTGCTTTTCCAGCATTAGTCTCGCAGTGCAACGCCGGACACCTTTTAGGGATTCGGCAAAAACATTCTCAGATATTGCTATATATGCATCGGTTTCGAATTGTGTCTTCGGTCAATAGTTGGGTTGCCCGGCTCCTACACTTGCTTCCTACGTTCCGTTTTGTTCGGCTAGGCGTGCAAAGGGAGAACCACTGCGATTGTGCTTCTAGCTCACATGGTTAAGCACCTCAGTGGAGAAAGTTGAAAACTGACTGTCACAATAAGCGTAAACTGGTCAGCGATCCGATGACTATGTTAAATAACAGGCCCTTCATAACATTGGCCGAAGTGCTTACGGCTTGACCCTGACTGTCGCCAAACACTACCGGGGGCTATTAACTGGCCTCCCAAAGTAAATCCTCGATATTTTGCTCTTACATTAGAGCTGAGGTTTAATGATCATGCTTAGCATGACAACCCAAAGAAAGGAACCGATAGCGCGACTATTTTCTTTGGAAGACATTTCTTCTGTTAAACAGTAATATAACATATCTCTCTGTGTACCTTTGTTTATAAAACTGTATGGCTAGATTGCCTTGTTTGTTGTAAATCTTTGCCCTCATAAAGGCTTTATAAAGTAGGACAAACACTCCTCGGCTACTGGCCGAGGAGGTGGAAGCCGATGGTCGGTCAACAAAGTTTTGTACAATGCGGATCCGAGCATTAATGACGTAAAGTACTTGGATACATAGAGTCATTACACATAATTTGTGATTTTACTATGCATATTGATCCTTAATTCGTCCACCCGTGCCCGCATTAAGGCTCGGGGGCTACTGGGCTTCGGGCTTATTATTTACAAATATTAAAGGGGCACATCGATCCCCTGATCTGGTGTTGCCATTCGACCAGTGTCTCGGGGGCTACTGCATTGCTTGTCCAATGCAGAAAATTTTATGTGCAATATAGTTTCCGAGGAGATTTTGATCCTCAGGTTGGTCGGCCGCACCCAACCTGAGTCTCGAGGACTGAGCACGCCGCTTTTAGCGTCCTGAAGTATTCTGCCGAGCTAGGACTTGATCCTCAGGCCGATTTTGCAAATCAACCTGAGTCTCAGCAGCTACTGGGATCAGCGGTCTTATGTCATCCTTCATGTGCATCTCGGGTTTTAGACCGATACACACCTTGAGGGCTACTAGCTATATATCTCGGCAGAGAATAAATTGCACCAATAAAAAATATTGACAAAAAATCAGCCCATAGTCGGGGTGGTGCACCACCTCGGAAGCAGTCCGGCATAAAGCTCGGGCGCTAGTGGCTGGCTCCATAGAGGGCATTTCCGGCATTAAGCTCGGCTAAACTCCTTCAACTTTTTTGAACCAAGGTGATATGACACCTCGGATATAGTCCGGCGTTGGAGCTTGGACACAGTCTGGCGTTGGAGCTCGGATACATTCCGGTGTTGGAGCTCAGAAAGCAGTCTGGCGTTGGTGCTCGGCTGCAAAAGATACCTCTAATGCAGTCCAGCGTTGGAGCTCGGACGCAAGAGGACACTGCCTCCCGGGAACAACTTCAAACCCGAGGTGTGGCATAAAAATAACAAGGCATTGATAAAGGCCGGAAACTTAAAGGGACTCCTCGGATAGCCGATGTGTAAACCCGTCGAATGCAATTCAGCGATCCTCAAGATCGAAGATAAAGAAGATTTGTTGAACCAGTTTTCAAGACCGACGACTGAAGATGAAGAACAGTTCAGAAGAATGGAGGAGCGTCCCTAACTTGAAGACCGATTCAGGGGGCTACTGACGGTGTCTTGGACTAGGGGGTACTCAACACGTCATCTCCCGATCTGATAGATTGGGCCGAGGACCCCCGTGGCCGTATACTCATGGGCCAGTTCGGATAGCTGCCGCATACAAGGAAGATTCCACAAGACTTGGCGATCAAGACAAGGACTTCTCCCCACCGGCGTATTCGGCTAGGACTCTTGTTAACCTAGGCCTCTGGTGCATTATATAAACCAGGGCCAGGCTAGTCGATAGATCATATACACAACAACAATCATACCATAGGCTAGCTTCTAGGGTTTAGCCTCCTTGATCTCGTGGTAGATCTACTCTTGTACCACCCATATCATCAATATTAATCGAGCAGGACGTAGGGTTTTACCTCCATCAAGAGGGCCCGAACCTGGGTAAAACATTGTGTCCCTTGTCTCCTGTTACCATCCGCCTAGACGCATAGTTCGGGACCCCCTACCCGAGATCCGCCCGTTTTGACACCGACAATCATGATATCATAAGCTGACATGAGTTGGTTAGCATTTGAGCAACTCTATTGGTGAAATGTTAGTTCTTCCTAGGCAGCTAATTACCAACTCCCCTCTCTCTTTTTTGGATATTTAGATGGGTTAATATTAATATGAGATGTTAGTTTCGGACTTGTTCCTTTTTCATGATATAATTCTCTGTGCAGGTATGTTGACAACTAGAAGACGGATATTCTTTTTCTATAAAACATGACCCTTTGATTGATTTGGATTCACTACTAAACTTCCTAATGCTTCCTCATACGACTACCACCTCTGATAAATCTCCTTTGGATTCAGTTATGTACTATTGTTTGTTTCCAAGTATTTGTCACTCGGGTTTCTGTGGGTGTTGGTAGCTGCAATGCAGAGCAGATAAAGTGGTGTAAGGTGGTGTTGATGTGGGACATTGCAGCTGTTGGGAATCGTTGCCACACCGTCATGCTGACGGAACTCTCCCTCGACCCTCTACTGGATCAAGAGCTCGAGGGACGTCATCGAGCTAAACGTGTGCTGAACACGGAGGTGCCGTACGTTCGGTACTTGGATCGGTTGGATCATGAAGACGTTCGACTACATCAACCACGTTGACATAATGCTTCTGCTTTCTGTCTACGAGGGTACGTGGACACACTCTCCCCTCTCATTGCTATGCATCTCCTAGATAGATCTTGCGTGATCGTAGGAATTTTTTAAATTGCTATGATTCCCAACAATGGTATCAGAGCCAGGTCTATGCGTAGATGATATGCACGAGTAGAACACAAATAATTGTGGGCGATAATAGTCATACTGCTTACCACTAACGTCTTACTTTGATTCAGTGGTATTGTTGGATGAAGCGGCCCAGACCGACATTACATGACCACGTTCATGAGACTGGTTCTGCCGACGTGCTTCGCACACAGGTGGCTAGCGGGTGTCTATTTCTCCAACTTTAGTTGAATCGAGTTTGACTACGGCCGGTCCTTGTTGAAGGTTAAAACAACACACTTGACGAAAAATCGTTGTGGTTTTGATGCGTAGGTAAGAACGGTTCATTCTAAAAGCCCATAGCAGCCACGTAAAACTTGCAACAACAAAGTAGAGGACATCTAACTTGTTTTTGCAGGGCATGTTGTGATGTTATATGGTCAAGACGTGATGATATATAAATTGTTGTATGAGATGACCATGTTTTGTAAAATCTATTGGCAACTAGCAGGATCCTTATGGTTGTCTCTTTATTGTATGAAATGCAATCGCCATGTAATTGCTTTACTTTGTCACTAAGCGGTAGCGATAGTCATAGAAGCAATTGTTGGCGAGATGACAATGATTCTACGATGGAGATCACGGTGTGAAGCCGGTGACGAAGGAGATCATGACGGTGCTTTGGAGATGGAGATCAAAGGCACAAGATGATGATGGCCATATCATGTCACATATTTTGATTGCATGTGATATTTATCTTTTATGCATCTTATTTTGCTGAGTACAACGGTAGCATTATAAGATGATCCCTCATTAAATTTCAAGGTATAAGTGTTCTCCCTGAGTATGCACCATTGCTATAGTTCGTCGTGCTGAGACACCACGTGATGATCGGGTGTGATAAGCTCTACGTTCACATACAACGGGTGCAAGCCAGTTTTGCACGTGTAGGATACTCGGTTAAACTTGACGAGCCTAGCATATATAGATATGGCCTCGGAACACTAAGACCAAAGGTCGAATGTGAATCATATAGTAGATATGATCAACATAGTGATGTTCACCACTGAAAACTACTCCATCGCACGTGATGATCGGACATGGTTTAGTTGATATGGATCACGTGATCATTTAGATAACTAGAGGGATGTCTATCTAAGTGGGAGTTCTTTAGTAATATGATTAATTGAAATTTAATTTATCATGAAGTTAGTACCTGAAAGTTTTTGCATATCTATGTTGTTGTAGATCAATGCCCCGGGCTACCGTTCCCTTGAATTTTAATGCGTTCCTAGAGAAAGCTAAGTTGAAGGATGATGGTAGAAACTACACAGACTGGGTCCATAACTTGAGGATTACCCTCATCGCTGCACAGAAGAATTACATCCTGGAAGCACCACTAGGTGCAAGACCCGCTGCAGGAGCAACTTCAGACGTTATGAACGTCTGGCAGAGCGAAGCTGATGACTACTCGATAGTTCAGTGTGCCATGCTTTACAGCTTAGAATCGGGACTTCAAAGACGTTTGGAACGTCATGGAGCATATGATATGTTCCAGGACACTGGTGTGCGTCGGTCCTAAACAAACAGTTTTTAACCCCTTTCTGCGACGACATTTGGAACCGTCGCCAAGTGAGTGTGTGCGATAGCGTGTCCTTCGCACACGACCCAGAAATCGTCAGGAATAGGCCCTCCTGGGACCCAGGCTGGGGCCGTGTGCGATCGGGCGAGGCATCGAAACCCAATCGTTTCCGTAGATATGTACATCCCACACGGTAATCCGAGAAAATAATTTCCGTAGGTATGTACATCCCACATGGTGAATCCCAAAAAACATTTCCGTTCGTATGTATATCACACACAGTCAATCCAAGGAATACGTTTCCGTTCTTATGTACATCCCACATAGTCAATCCAGGAACACGTTTCCATTCGAACGTACGTCCCACACAGTTTTATGTGTAGGCTCGTGTGTGAATGGTGTAACTATCACACACGGTTTGCCATGGTTAACTGTTTGCTTTTGTCAACTATATCACACATGATTTGATGAAGAAAACTGCGCGGCATTGGGCTATCCATGGCAAGCGTTTTTTCTGCTAGAACCGTTTGCAAAGGTCCATGACACATTTAGCAGGTTTATTAGTTTACAATTAACAATTCCAGTATTACGCAAATTCACATTTCATATCGAACAACTGTTTGCCAATTTCATATCAGGCACATAAATATATTATAACATCACAGTACGGCAGCTACATGAAAACAACATAGTACATCATATAGCTAGTTCAACTTCATAAGAAAAATATATTCATTTCCCTAATCGAGATCATCTAGGCTCGTCTTATCCACCTCTGCTTTCAGTTCAGTAAGAACCCGTTTTGCACGGGCCAACTGGGAAAGTGCCTCCTCCTTCGCCAACACCATCTTAGCAAAAAATCTGAGCTCATTCTCCACTTTCAACTTTTTATCTCGTATCTTGAAATATGCTTCAGCGTTGACAACACTTTATCTAAGCCTATGTGTGTTCTCTTCCTCATACATACTCCAGAGCTTCGCTAGACACATCTTCAAAGACTGTGGCCACTCCTGATCAACCCACTCCAAGTAAGAACACTTTCGTTCATCCTATAATATTTAAAACTAGATCAGTAACAATTGTAGGGGAAATGGGTTTATAGCAACATAGAAAATAACCAATACTTATTTTTAAAAACTAAAGAAACATGTTAATTATGACATATCTTCTCAAAAAGATCAATGTGCAAATGAAATAATTGGTACTGAGATAACAACCAAATTCTAGAACATCAGAAGCTATAATTAACTACAATGACGCTACAAAGTTCTTACTCATGTACAATAAATAACAAATTCAACATTTTATGAGGAAGGTAAATATAACTGCAATAGCATAGCGACAGTGTTTGGATGACAGCAAATTGATATTAACAGGTGTGTACATGCACAAATTTAGTAACATATAACTAATAGCACTAAGGCCGTCCACTATGTATGCCAAAACTAGGGTAAAGACAACTATTGCTACATCTCGCACCGGTGCCCTGCACCGGCGAGCCGATGTAGCGGAAAAAATCAGGGACTTGGACTCCGGAGCACGTAGTTGCTCCGATGCCTAGTTCCTTTGTGCCATAAAGATTTAGTATTTTACTGCTTGCTTCTTGGATGTGTGGACCAAAGTTGGTTGCACAAATTGCTGAAGCGGTGCTAAATAATTTTCTAATGGCGCCGCTGATGAGATGGCAACAATTTAAGATACTAGGTACAAACTGTGACACTATCTTAGGATGTGTTTGGTTGAAGGTGTGGTATGAATGGGTTGGGACCGTGACAGTGTCTGAATCACATCTAACAAATGATTTGTAACAACGAAAGAGGGTCTAACCTTCTCTGCACATGCCATAAACTTCCTTCCACTGTCCACAGAATCAAACGCAACTAGCTTCATGCATGGATATTGATGGTGACAACGAGCAGATAGATCTTCAGCCACCCCGCTCCATTTGTTGCCACTGATGGTCTTAGGGAGCTACAAGAGGAAGAAATGACTCAAATCGACCGGCGGGTAAAAATCCTTCATTCCAAGTCATAGCGAGAGAGAGAGAGAGAGAGAAGAGAGGCATACCCGGGTGGTGAAGGAGTAGTCATCGGAGGAGGAACCACTGGAGATGTCTTTGAAGAAGACCATGGCGACCCCGGCGGTAGGATGCGATATGGCTAGAGCAAGGAAGCGGCTATATCTTAGCAAGGAAGGAAGGAAGGAGGAAACAGGGGAAATGTGACTTGTGGTCAGGGAGAAAAGAGGGTCGGGAAGGGGGGCGGGGGTAGATATTTTGGCGATAGGCCAAAATTTTGGAAATGTGGAGGGAAACTTTGCGGGCAGTGCCGCCGGACCATTCACTTTGAACGATTGTGTGCATCGCAAACGATTCTCCGGCTTTACGCGCATGGGATGAGTTTGATAATTCAAATTTTGGTGGAAATTTCCCCGGTTACGTCATTGCATAATTTAACACCGCTTGCTAATTTGGGCACACAAAAGAGCGTACAGCAGACATACCACACTTACTGAATCGAGAAATTTTAGTAATTAAACAGAGCCAGTTGACCTAAACATTGCTAAACAAAAGACGAGCATTAAAAAAGCCTAAGTATGCATAATTTTAACAAATCCGCCGCCGCGCCAGCCTATGCATCGCCGGTGTGAGATGAGACGTCGATGACTTGTCCTGGCAACATGCCGCCGTTGGTAGACTCCGCACCCCCCTGCTGAAGTCGACCGCATCCTCGTCCTCGTCCTCGGCGCTGCCCTCAAGGTTGTAGTACTCATAGTAGTGGCTGCGCCAGAGCTCGCGTTTGTACTCCACCGCCGATTCCTTGATGGATAGACTCTTCTCTACCTCGACCTCGGCCACGCGCAAATCCTCCTCCCAACGCTCCTCGATCTCCTCCGCCTCCTGCATTTCCAGCTCCCGCTTGGCGACCTCATGAGGAAGCAGGTGCTCCATGGCCACCACCTCCTTTTCAGACGTGGGTTGCATGCTGGAGTCCGAGGTGGCCTGGAATATCTTGACGTGTGCATCCTCGATCTTGGCGTGGATGAACTCGACCCGGGCTAGGGCGACATCAACGGCACAGACGGCAGCTCAAGCTCTGTCGGCGTTTGCAGCCTCCATCGCAGCTGCAGCCGTCTCGGCTGCTGCAGCTGCCCTGTCGGCTTCTGTACGCCCTCTCGGCGGAACCGGCCATGCTCAATGCAGATGCGGCGGCACTGTCGGCGTAGGAGGCGGTGCTCGGCGGGGGGGTGCGGCCATCATATGGGCCTTCACGAAGCATTTGCATTGCGTCATCTTTGCAAGAAGGGGGTGCAGGAATGGGGGTCGGGGTTCGTGGATTCGGGGGTTGCCGCCACTAGGGCAGACGAGCCGGCGAAGCTTAAGGAGGGAGACTTAAATAGACCCAAATTATTTCATCGCAAACGGTTCCTCGAAAACAACTATGTGTGATGTTGTAGATATTTTTCATTAGCTATGAAAGATGAATTTGGAGTACAATGGCAACGGATGGTGTTTTAAATGTACGAGAAATTCTGTAGTACTAATACAACTGTCATGTCAAATTTTGGAAAATTTCAGGGGTCATTTGACCTCTTAAGACATTTAAGTGTTTTCTAGCCATTTAATGACCGTAATTGAAATTCAAACTACATGTACATGCAACAGCTAACCATAAAGGTTTGAAAACTCATATTTTGTGTACTTGTGTGCGATTTAATTCCATGTGCAGTAAATTGGAAGGAATTTTCAAACATATTGGTCTCAAGGCTATGACACAATTAAGCATGGAGTGACATGGCATTTTAATTCCAAAAAATCAAAAAAAATCAGAAACACATGAAACCTTAGTTGATGTAATGTCATGCCACCAAGATGATGTGGTAAAAAATTGGCATGTTTGACGAAAGTTTGGACACACACCCCTCACAAATCGGAGCAACTCACTAGAAGGCTCATGGTTCCGAGAGGGAACAATGCATGTTTGATGACGAACGGGAGATAGCTTCCTCTTACGGCCTTCAATTTTTCTCTACGTCTAACATGCACTACTACAACTGTAATGTGAAATTTTTGAAAATTCTAGGAGTCATTTGACCTTTTAAAAATTTTAAGTGATTTTCTAGCCATTTAATGACCGTAATTCAAATTTGAACTACATCTACATGCAACGCCTAACCAAAACGGTTTAAAAAATCATATCTATGTACTTGTTTGCAAGTTAATTCCATGTGCAGTAAATTAGAAGGAATTTTCAAACATATTGGTCTCACGACATGGACACATGCATACGTATGCATGGAGTGACATGGCATTTTAATTCCAAAATTAAAAAATGATCAGAAAAACATGAAACCTTGGTTGATTTAATGGCATGCCACAAAGATGATGTGATAGAAAAATTGGCCTGTTTGACGAAAGTTTGGACACACACCCCTCACAAATCGAAGCAACTCACTAGAAGGTTCGTGGTTCCGAGAGGGAACAATGCATGTTTGATGACGAACGGGAGATAGCTTTCTCTTATGGCCTTCAATTTTTTTTCTACGTCTAACGTGCACTAATACAACTGTCATGTGAAATTTTTGAAAATTTCAGGGGCCATTTGACTTTTTAAAGACATTTAAGTGATTTTCTAATCATTTAATGACCGTAATTCAAATTTGAACTACATCTACATGCAACACCTAACCATAACGGTTTGGAAAATCATATTTTTGTGTACTTGTGTGCGAGTTAATTCCATGTGCAGTAAATTAGAAGGAATTTTCAAACATATTGGTCTCTCGACATGGACACATGCATACGTATGCATGGAGTGACATGGCATTTTAATTCCCAAAAATTTAAAAAATGATTAGAAAAACATGAAACCTTGGTTGATTTAATGTCATGCCACCAAGATGATGTGGTAAAAAAAATTGGCCTATTTGACGAAAGTTTGGACACACACGCCTCACAAATCGAAGCAACTCACTAGAAGGTTCGTGGTTCCAAGAGGGAACAATGCATGTTTGATGACTAACAGGAGATAGCTTCCTCTTACGGCCTTCAATATTTTTTTACGTCTAACGTGCACTAATACAACTGTCATGTGAAATTTTTGAAAATTTCAAGGGTCATTCGACCTTTTAAAAACATTTAAGTGATTTTCTAACCATTTAATGACCGTAATTAAAATTTGAACTACATCTACATGCAACGCCTAACCATAACGGTTTGAAAAATCATATTTTTGTGTACTTGTGTGCGAGTTAATTCCATGTGCAGTAAATCAGAAGGAATTTTGAAACATATTGGTCTCAAGGCATGGGCACACATGCATGGAGTAGCATGGCATTTTAAATCCAAAAAATTAAAAAATGATCAGAAAAACATGAAACCTTGCTTGATTTAATGTCATGCCACCAAGATGATGTGGTAAAAAAATTGGGCTGTTTGATGAAAGTTTGGACACACACCCCTCATAAACTGGAGCAACTCACTAGAAGGTTCGTGGTTCCGAGAGGGAATAATGCATGTTTGATGACGAACGGGAGATAGCTTCCTCTTATGGCCTTCAAATTTTTTCTATGTTTAACGTGCACTAATACAACTGTCTTGTGAAAATTTAAAAAAATTTAGAGGTCATTTGACCTTTTAAAGACATTTAAGTGATTTTCTAACCATTTAATGACCGTAATTCAAATTTGAACTACATCTACACGCAACGCCTAACCATAACAATTTGAAAAATCATATTTTTGTGTACTTGTGTGCGAGTTAAAAAATCACCAGACGATGTAAATATCTGGTGTTCAAAAAAGAAAATGTAAAGATCTGGCAAGAAAACCGGCCCCCACACGATTGGCAGTCTATCTCGCGGCTCGAGGTTTGGTAGGTGAATGGAGGGGATCATTAATCAGACAAGCATCTGCATTGGAGACCGTCAGCTATTATGTTCACACAAGGATTTTGCTGCGGGAATCGTGTGTAATTCAAACTACAATACTCATAAATTTCGGCGACCGGCGTTTGTACTGTCCTCGTCAATCTATATTCCAGCCGCCAATAAATACTACCTTGCTCATGTCATCCCGCCTGCATTCCTCATCTACATCTTCCCCTCGCTCGCCCCCCCCCCCCCCCCCCCCCCCCCCCCCCCCCGCTCTCTCTCTCTCTCTCAAATCTTTGCCATGGCGCCGCCGGTCTGCCCACGCGCCGACGAGGAGTCGCCGCCCCACGAGGACGCTCACTCGATTAGCAGTGACGAGGGAACCTACGTGTCGCCGACGAGGTTGCGCCGGACCCCCCAACTTTGGATTGGTTCTGGGGCCATTACAATATTTGTCTGTGGAAGTCGCTGCCACTGGCTGAGAAAGCCACCAAGTGGCGTTCAAGAAGGAGATGGCAGAGGAGGAAGCCAGGTACCAGGCGGCCTATGAAGCCTGTGATGCCGCCTGGAAAAAGGAGGCGGCGGAGCTTTGGGGCCAGGCACGTCGTCGTGCCGAGAAGGTGTACGAAGACGGGTACTTAGCGAGGAAGGTCATAGGCACCGGGCGCCTCGTCGCTGCGTGGAGGTGGGCCGATAAGCTCTAGCGTGCCACCAGAGAGGAGCTCTGGTGGGCGCCCAATGAAATAGCAAGATCGGCCGCGCGCGTCCGCCAGCAAGAGGCAAATCGGTACGTCAAGCACTGCGAGGCGGAGGAGGTGGAGTACTGCCTTCGCACTGGGAAGACACCGCGCACCAGGGAGCTGCTGGTGAGGGGCTGCTGGAATACTGGCCCCAGGAGGGATTATTAGTTCTAGTATTGTTGGTTTTCAATTTTATGCATTGTACCTAGTAGTTAAGTATCATCACGTATGTGTGATGACATTATATATATATATATATTCTGTGATGAACTAATGAACATTTAATATATATATTATGAATTCCATTTTCTATCTATTTTTGTATACTAATTTGAATCTAGTTGTTATCATCCACATATATAGAATGGAAAGCGTATATACACACATTGAAACATAACATATAAGAATGGAAAACAGAGTACACACATTGAAACAGAGCAATAAACAGAGCAGTACTATGATTGCTGTGAATACATAGCTATCCACGTTGAAACGACTTTTCAAAATAAAATGCGTCCATGAGACCATGACCAGCAGCCCTTGCCTACGGTAGCTCTTGGCTCTGCATGAACTCGTGCAGGCGTTCGTCCAAGCGGTCGACACGCTCGCGGTACATCTGGAGCGCGATCTCGAGCTCCAAGTTTGCTATTTCATCAGAGATCACCAGCTCGAGGATGCGACAGCCATGTTCCTCTACTGCGCCCAGGTGGACACCTAGGCTAAGGAGGCGGTCGAGCCTACGGACCAACGCGTTGGCATCCAGCGGGCCACGGACATGGCGAACGGCGGCACCCATGTGAACGGCGCAACGGGCGTCCGGTGCAAGTGCGACGCGGTCGACCTCTGGTGCAAGTATGGAGATGAGGGCCTCTGCCCACTCCTGGCGAGGAATGGGGGTACTGACTGGACGTGTACCAAGCTACGACGCCGTGTCAACAGCAGGCAAGCGCCGATGGATCCGCTCTTGCTGTGCGGCGTGCCGCGCCTCTCGCTCTACGGCGCTCCAACGGTCTCGCCATGCGACGAGCCACAGCCTATCGGCGCGAACGCGCCTAGCTTGCTCGGCGGCGCGCCATCGATCATGTTGTGCGGCGAGCTGCATCCTGTTGGCACTAACACGCCTATCTTGATCCGCGACGCTCAAGCGCCATGCGCCAAAGGTCTGCTCAACCCTGGCGATGATGCGCATCATGGCGTCGTCCATCGCGTTCCGGGGAGCGCCTCGGCCCCGACAGGCCGTGGAGCCTGCTCGTTTTCCTCGTCGACGAGGTTGATGGCAGAGGCGATGCTTTGGTGGGTTTGCATGCTTGGAAAAGGTGGATGTGCTACAGGCTGCGCTTGTCGCCTCCGTGCGTCGCGTGTCGCCTATGCGCAATATCGCTGGGTGGTGGGAAACATGAGAGGAAATGGCAGGAAACGGTGATGTGTTCATAAAACGCCATCAATTAATGGAAACTTAGCATAGAAGGAACATCGAGCTAGCACAAGAAGGAGATGATGATCAGATGAACACGGACCACACTAGGGAACCATTTCTGTTATTATCGGTATTCACACACATTTCTGATTACAGACTTGTTTGCGGCGTATCACAAACATCTTGTTATATTGAACCATTTCTGTTCTCTTGCCTCAATGCAAATAGTTCATCCGAGTGAACCCCATGCCGTATGTCGCACACACCTTCATCTAGCTGCCCGTTTCTTTTGTGTTGCCTAATCACAAACAGTTCATCCGAGTGAACCGTATGTTGTACATTGCACACACCTTCATCTGGCTTCCCATTTCTTTTGTTCCTCCTCATCGCAAACGGTTAACTGAGCTGAACCGTATGCCCTGCATCGCACACGCAACTAAAATCTGAAATATGTTTGATGCATCCTCCATTGCAAACGTTTTGCACCTTTTTGACGATTTTTACATCACCGTTTGCGATTATGGCATCGCACACAGTTTCATCGAAGGGTCTCTGATCGTAGTGTCTCATTAGTAGCATCCTGCAGTAGTGGGAGTTGAAGTTAATATTTCAAGAAAATGCCCGAGTTGAGAGATATGAAGTCTCCAACAAGTTCTATAGCTGCAAGGTGGAGGAGAATAGTTATGTCAGTGAACACCTACTCAGAATGTCTGGGTACCATAACCACTTGACTCAACTGGGAGTTAATCTTCCTAATGATAGTGTCATTGACAGAGTTCTTTAATCACTGCCACCATGCTATACAGGCTTCGTGATGAACTATAATATGTAAGGGATGGAAAAGACAATTCCCGAGCTCTTCACAATGCTAAAGGCTGCGGAGGTAGAAATCAAGAAGGAGCATCAAGTGTTGATGGTTAACAAGACCACTAATTTCAAGAAAAAAGGCAAAGGGAAGAAGGGGAACTTCAAGAAGAACAGCAAGCAAGTTGCTACTCAAGGGAAGAAGCCCAAGTCTGGACCTAAGCTTGAAACTGAGTGCTTCTACTGCAAAGGGATTGGTCACTGGAAGCAGAACCCCAAGTATTTGGCGGATAAGAAGGATGGCAAAGTGAAAGGTATATTCGATATACATGTTATTGATGTGTACCTTACTAATGCTCGTAGTAGCGCCTGGGTATTTGATACAGGTTCTGTTGCTCACATTAGCAACTTGGAACAGGGGCTACGAATTAAACGAAGATTGGCTAAGGACGAGGTGACGATGCGCGTTGGAAATGGTTCCAAAGTCGATGTGATCATCGTCGGCACGCTACCTCTACATCTACCGTCGGGATTAGTTTTAGACCTAAATAATTGTTACTTGGTGCTTGCGTTGAGCATGAACATTATATCTGGATCTTGTTTGATGCGAGACGATTATTCATTTAAAATAGAGAATAATGGTTGTTCTATTTATATGAGTAATATCTTTTATGGTCATGCACCCTTGATGAGTGGTCTATTTTTGTTGAATCTCGATTGTAGTGATACACATATTCATAATATTGAAGCCAAAAGATGCAAAGTTAATAATGATAGTGCAACTTATTTGTGGCACTACCATTCAGGTCATATTAGTGTAAAGCGCATGAAGAAACTCCATGCTGATGGGCTTTTGGAATCACTTGATTATGAATCACTTGATGCTTGCGAACCATCCCTCATGGGCAAAATGACTAAGACTCCGTTCTCCGAAACAATGGAGCGAGCAACTAACTTATTGGAAATAATACATACTGATGTATGCGGTCCGATGAGTGTTGAGGCTCGTGACGGGCATCATTATTTTCTAACCTTCACAGATGATTTTGAGCAGATACGGGTATATCTACTTAATGAAACATATGTATGAACATTTGAAATGTTCAAAGAATTTCAGAGTGAAGTGGAAAATCATCGTAACAAGAAAATAAAGTTTCTACGATCTGATCGTGGAGGTGATTATTTGAGTTATGAGTTTGGTCTTCATTTGAAACAATGTGGAATAGTTTCGCAACTCACGCCACCTGGAACACCATAGTGTAATGGTGTGTCCGAACGTCGTAACCATACTTTATTAGATATGGTGCGATCTATGATGTCTCTTACCGATTTACCGCTATCATTTTGGGGTTATGCTTTAGAGACGGTTGTATTCACATTAAATAGGGACCATCTAAATCCATTGAGACGACACCATATGAACTGTGGTTTAGCAAGAAACCTAAGCTGTCGTTTCTTAAATTTTGGGGCTGCGATGCTTATGTGAAAAAGCATCAACCTGGTAAGCTCGAACACAAATCAGAGAAATGTGTCTTCATAGGATACCCAAAGGAGACTGTTGGGTACACCTTCTATCACAGATCCGAAGGCAAGATATTCGTTGCTAAGAATGGATCCTTTCTAGAGAAGGAGTTTCTCTCGAAAGAAGTGAGTGAGAGGAAAGTAGAACTTGATGAGGTAATTGTACCTTCTCCAGAATTGGAAAGTAGTTCATCATAGAAATCAGTTCCAGTGATTCCTACACCAATCAGTGAGGAAGCTAATGATGATGATCATGAAACTTCAGATCAAGTTACTACCGAACCTCGTAGGTCAACCAGAGTACGATCCGCACCAGAGTGGTACGGTAATCCTGTTCCGGAGGTCATGTTACTTGACCATGACGAACCTATGAACTATGAGGAAGCGATGATGAGCCCAGATTCCGCGAAATGTCTTGAGGCCATGAAATCTGAGATGGGATCCATGTATGAGAACAAAGTGTGGACTTTGGTTGACTTGCTCGATGATCGGCAAGCCATAGAGAATAAATGGATCTTCAAGAAGAAGACTGACGCTGACGGTTATGTTACTGTCTACAAAGCGCGACTTGTTGCGAAAGGTTTTCGACAAGTTCAAGGAGTTGACTATGATGAGACCTTCTCACCCTTAGCGATGCTTAAGTCTGTCCGAATCATGTTAGCAATTGCCGCATTTTATGACTATGAAATTTGGCAAATGGATGTCAAAACTGCATTCCTTAATGGATATCTTGAAGAAGAGTTTTATATGATGCAACCATAAGGTTTTGTCGATCCTAAAGGTGCTAACAAAGCGTGCAAGCTCCAGCGATCCATTTATGGATTGGTGCAAGCCTCTCGGAGTTGCAATATACGCTTTGATAGTGTGATCAAAGCATATGGTTTTATACAGACTTTTGGAGAATCATATATTTACAAGAAAGTGAGTGGGAGCTCTGTAGCATTTCTGATATTATATGTGAATGACATATTGTTGATTGGAAATAATACATAATTTCTGGATAGCATAAAAGGATACTTGAATAAGAATTTTTCAATGAAAGACCTCGGTGAAGCTCCTTATATATTGGGCATCAAGATCTATAGAGATAGATGAAGAAGCTTAATTGTACTTTCACAAAGCACATACCTTGATACAGTTTTGAAGAAGTTCAAAATGGATCAGTCAAAGAAAGGGTTCTTGCCTGTGTTACAAGGTGTGAAGTTGAGTCAGACTCAATGCCCGACCAGTGCAGAAGATAGAGAGAAAATGAAGGTCATTCCCTATGCCTCAGCCTTAGGTTCTATCATGTATGCAATGTTGTGTACCAGACCTGATGTGTGCCTTGCTATAAGTTTAGCAGGGAGGTACCAAAGTAATCCAGGAGTGGATCATTGGACAGCGGTCAAGAACATCCTAAAATACCTGAAAAGGACTAAGGATATGTTTCTCGTTTATGGAGATGTAAAAGAGCTTCTCATAAATGGTTACGTCGATGCAAGCTTTGACACTAATCTAGATGACTCTAAGTCATAAACCAGATACATATTTATATTGAATGGTGGAGCTGTCAGTTGGTGCAGTTCCAAGCAGAGCGTCGTGGCGGGATCTACGTGTGAAGCGGAGTACATAGCTACCTCGGAAGCAGCAAATGAATGAGTCTGGATGAAGGAGTTCATATCCGATCTAGGTGTAATACCTAGTGCATAGGGTCCAACGAAAATATTTTGTGACAATACTGGAGCAATTGCCTTGGCGAAGGAATCCATATTTCAAAACAGAACCAAACACATCAAGAGATGCTTCAATTCCATCCGCGATCAAGTCAAGGAGAGAGACATAGAGATTTGCAAGATACATACGAATCTGAATGTTGTAGACCCATTGACTAAGCCTCTTCCATGAGCAAAACATGATCAGCACCAAGACTCCATGGGTGTTATAATCATTACTATGTAATCTAGATTATTGACTCTAGTGCAAGTGGGAGACTGAAGGAAATATGCCCTAGAGGCAATGCTAAAGTTGTTATTTATATTTCCTTATATCATGATAAATGTTTATTATTCATGCTAGAATTGTATTAAACGGAAACTTAGTACATGTGTGAATACATAGACAAACAAAGTGTCCCTAGTATGCCTGTACTTGACTAGTTCGTTAAGCAAAGATGGTTAAGTTTCCTGACCATAGACATGTGTTGTCATTTGATGAACGAGATTACATCATTAGAGAATGATGTGATGGACAAGACCCATCCGTTAGCTTAGCATTATGATCGTTTAGTTTTATTGCTATTGATTTCTTCATGACTTATACATATTCCTCTGACTATAAGATTATGCAACTCCCGAATACAGGAGGAACACTTTGTGTGCTATAAAACATCACAACGTAATTGGGTGATTATAAATATGCTCTACAGGTGCCTCTGATGGTGTTTGTTGAGTTGGCATAGATCGAGATTAGGATTTGTCACTCCGAGTATCGGAGAGGTATATCTGGGCCCTCTCGGTAATGCACATCACTATAAGCCTTGCAAGCAATGTGATTAATGAGTTGGTTGCGGGATGATGCATTACAAAACGAGTAAAGATACTTGCCAGTAACGAGATTGAACTAGGTATGAGGATACCGACGATCGAATCTCGAGCAAGTAACATACCGATGACAAAGGGAATAACATGTGTTGTTATTCGGTTTGACCGATAAAGATCTTCATAGAATATGTAGGAGCCAATATGAGCATCCAGGTTCCGCTATTGGTTATTGACCGGAGATGTGTCTCGGTCATGTCTACATAGTTCTCGAAACCGTAGGGTCCGCATGCTTAACATTTGATGACGATTTGTATTATGAGTTATGTGTTTTGGTGACCGAAGTTTGTTCAGAGTCCCGGATGGGATCACGGGCATGACGAGGAGTCTCGAAATGGTCGAGAGGTAAAGATTGATATATTGGAAGGTTATATACGGACACCGGCATGGTTCCGATAAGGTTAGGGGATTTTTCAGAGTACCGAGAGGCTACCGGAACCCCCTCGGGAAAGTTAATGGGCCTAATGGGCCATATTGGAGGAGAGGAGGCAGGCCATGGGAGGAGGTGCGCACCCTCCCTTGCCCAATCCAAATTGGACAAGGGGAGGGGGCACGACCCCCTCTTTCCTTCTTCCTCTCTCTCCCTTCCCCTTTCCACCCTATCTGTTGGAAGGAAAGGGGGACGAATCCTACTAGGAATGGATTCCTAGTAGGACTCCCCCCCCTTGGCACTCCCCCATTGGGCCGCCCCCCTCCTCCCCCTCCTTTATATACGTGGGCAGGGGGCACCCCAAAGGCACAACAGTTGTTTCTTAGCCGTGTGCGGTGCCCCGCTCCATAGTTTAATCCTCCGGTCATAGCGTTGTAGTGCTTAGGCAAAGCCCTGCACAGATCACTTCACCAACACCGTCGCCACACCGTCGTGCTGACGGAACTCTCCCTTGACCCTCTACTGTATCAAGAGCTCGAGGGACGTCATCGAGCTGAACGTGTGCTGAACACGGAGGTGCCGTATGTTCGGTACTTGGATCGGTTGGATCGTGAAGACGTTTGACTACATCAACCACGTTGACATAACACTTCCGCTTTCGGTCTATGAGGGTACGTGGACACACTCTCCCCTCTCTTTGCTATGCATCTCCTAGATAGATCTTGCGTGATCGTAGGAATTTTTTTAAATTTCTACGATTCCCAACAATAAGTTCCTCCCTCATAATAATTTTGAGTAGCATCATGAAGAAATTCAACAATATAATCATCACATAAAGCATTATTTTCATGAAACAAAAGCATATAAAACTTATTACTCTCCACATAAGCAAATTTCTTCTTATCAATAGTAGTGGGAGCAAACTCAACAAAATAACTATCATGAGAGTGAAAATTAAAATCATGATGACAAGTTTCATGGTTATCATTATTCTTTATAGCATACATGTCATCACTATAATCATCATAGATAGCAACTTTGTTATCATAGTCAATTGAAGCCTCATCCAAAATGGTGGATTAATCACTAAATAAAGTCATGAACTCTCCAAATCCACTTTCATAATTATTATAATAAGATTCAACACCCTCCAAAGTAGTGGGATCATTAATACCTAGAGTTGACACTCTTCCAAACCCACTTTCATCAATATAATCATCATAAATAGGAGGCATGCAATCATTATAAGAAATTTGCACATCAAAACTTGGGGGACTAAAAATATCATCTTCATCAACCATAGCATCCCCAAGCTTGTAGCTTTGCATATCATTAGCATCATGGACATTCAAAGAGTTCATACCAATGACATTGCATCATGCTCATCATTTAGATATTTTATGCTAAATATTTTATTGACTTCTTCTTCTAACAATTGAGCACAATTTTCTGAACCATCATTTTCAAGAAAGATATTATAAAGATGATCAGTTGTAGCGACCCGACCTCAGACGGTCAAGTCTCTATGCTTAAGTGTCATCCCTGGATCAGTATTGCTGACACACATAGTACTCGAGGATTAATAACAGAGTTCAATCACACAATTATTACATCGATTGTCTCAATACAGAACTTAATACAATAATATGGCTAAAGGCCATCTAAATAAGATAACAGCGGAAGTTTCGAAGGTAGAAGAGTCCATCCAACTCCACGGCAAAACTGAGTGCATGACAACGACCTAGCGAACCTTACTCTTCATCTGAAAATTCTGCAACATAATACGTTCCAGCCTGTGTAGGTCAGCACATGTAATATGCTGGCAAGATAACACTATAGAGCAATGAACAAGTAACAACTATAACTATATGCATATATGGCTGGTGGAGGCCCTATGGTTATCATTTGCATAAAGCTAGTTTTCCCCTACAACAAAGGAATATATTTTATTTAACTACAAAGTTTGTTGAAACATTGAGATGGTAACCCCAACTCAATCCCAATTCAAAATTAACAAGCCAACAAATTAATTAAGTAGAGTGTTGAGATCAACATAATAATTCAAGTACCAGATACTCAAGATGTCCATAACTGGGGACATGGCTAATCATGATTAGTTTGTACACTCCGCAGAGGTTTGCACACTTTTCCCCACAAGACTCGATCTCCTCCATTGTATTTCTCACACTACATGCTGTTTGAGAAACGGATGACCGAGACACAGTTGAGGGAGTCCTGGACTAAGGTGTCCTCAAGCGTCCGACCTATTGGACATAGGCCGGATTCATGGGCTGTGAAGATGCAAAGACCGAAGACTCTACCCGTGTCCGGATGGGACTCTCCTTGACATGGAAGGCAAGCTTGGCGACCAAATATGAAGATTCCTTTCTCCGTAATCGACCTTATGTAGCCCTAGATCCCTCAGGTGTCTATATAAACCGGAGGGCTAGGACCATAGATATACATCCTCATAATCATAGTCAGACAGGCTAGACTTTTAGGGTTTAGCCATTACGATCTCGTGGTAGATCAACTCTTGTAATACTCATATTCATCAAGATCAATCAAGCAGGAGGTAGGGTATTACCTCCATAGAGAGGGCCCGAACCTGGGTAAACATTGTGTCCCCCATCTCCTGTTACCATCGACCTCAGACGCACAGTTCGGGACCCCCTACTGGAGATCCGCCGGTTTTGACACTGACATTGGTGCTTTCATTGAGAGTTCCGTTGTGACGTCGAAAGATAGGATCAATGGCTCGCCTTGTTCTCAAGGACAATGTCACCTCCAGAGGAATACTAGCCCCAGGCCAAACCCTCCGGCTGGGCGGCTTCATCATGACCGCCCGTTCGGCCGTTAAGCCGACGATGACTTCTCGGGTCATCAAAAATCCCCTCAATGTTGACTCCAAGTACTCCAAGAAGATGTATTCGGCGGAGTTGTCGTATTTAAACGAGCTCCTAGATCCCATCGCCGCCCCGGGGGTCGCCACAGGCTATGATCGGATTGGGCTTAAACCCGACCAGAGAGAAATTAAAACTCTGGCGATCACCCATCAAATAGCGGTAGTAGAGGAGCAAGACGACAACTCTTCCTCTATCTTGAGGACGAACTACGTCCGGATCTACGAGCTTGAAGAGCCGGACACCAACTTGCAAAAAGACATGTCTTGTCCTCCGAACATAGAATCGGACAACAAGCCCAAAAAATCAGTTGCCATCCCGGAGCCCGAACTACTAAGTCCAGAAGCTCTTCAAACTCCAGATCCTAAATTGGGTTAGGGTTCGGATTTCAAACCACCCACCCACCCAGATATAAGCGCTCTCATGGGCATACGACAACAGTCTCAGGAAATGGTCCACCACTTTTTGGGCCAGATTCCTCGTCAAAGAGAAGATTGAAGATTGCCACGACGAAGACGCGATCTCAGCGTTCCGCAGAAATTGCACGGATGAAGGAATCCTCAACGCCATCAACCATCGTCGCATATCACGCTTCGCAGACTTGGCAACCATAGTATACAAGTACTGCACAATGGAAAGCTCCTGGAAAACTCAAGCAGCTTGCCGGGAACCGCCGATTTCCACCCAATCCCTTGTTCAGGTGAGAAGGATGCACCCTCGTGGCACGCCCGGCCCAATGATAAAGAAATATAAGCCCATTACGGGATGCGGAACCGTTCTGGAGGGATGGCTCGATGGACCATGCAAGTTACACACAACACCAGATACTATATCAACCCATAGCCTTAGAGCATGTTGGATACTTCGGCAGGTGGCCAAGAGCGGCGAGGATATCCACACCAAAAATAACCCAGAGCAATATGCCTCAGAAGATGACGACCTCAGAGTACTAGCGGTCTTCGAGACTTTCGCTTCAAATAATAAGCGTAAAAGGGCACTCCGCGACCTCGCCGAAGTCTGCCAAATCGCAGCAACAAACCCTTGGAACGACACATCCATAACTTTCAATGTCGATGACGAACCAAAATTCAGGACAATCTGGGCACCAACCACCTTGGTCCTCAGTCCGGTCATGGACGGCTTTCGGCTCACCAAGGTTCTCATGGACGGCGGCAGCGTACTAAACCCCATTTACGAGGATACACTCAGTAAAATGAAAATAGACAGGAGCCGCATCAAGCAAAGTAGCACGACCTTCCGGGGAATTATTCCTAGTCGGGAGGCGCGTTGCGCGGGAAAAATCACGCTCGACATGGTATTCGGCACACCGGAGAACTATCGGACCGAAGAATTAACCTTCCAAGTGGCCCCTTCCAACAGTGGATATCACGCCCTATTGGGGCGAGATGCATTTACACGCTTCCAGGCTATACGTCACTATGGGTATATGAAGCTCAAGATGCCTGGGCCCAACGACATAACCACTCTCGCTAGTGATCCGAACATAACACTCCGCGCCGAAAATAAAACCGCATCCCTGGCCCTTGAGGCATTATTTGAAGCCCTCGTGGCCGAAGAATTAACCGCATGATGCTCCACCGTGGATAGGGACGATGTAATCTTGGACAAACGACCCAAATGCACCTCCTTCAAACCAGCAGAAGAAATAGTCAAATTCCAAGTCCATCCAATGGACCCTAAGAAGACAGCATCCACCGAGGCATAACTAGACCCAACGGTCGACACCGCGCTACGAGAGTTTCTGCACGAGAACTGGGATATATTCGCCTGGCACCTTTCCGATATGCCAGGAATCCCACGCAGATTGGCCAAACACAGCCTCAACATATTGAAGGGATATAAACCAGTCAAACAAACATTGCAGTGCTTTTCTGAACCCAAACGTCAAGCTATGGGGGAGGAGCTAGCCAAGTTAATAGAGGCCGGATTCATTAGAGAAATAAAACACCCGGACTGGCTAGCAAACTTGGTGATGGTGCCAAAGAAGGATAAATCCTGGCGCCTGTGCGTCGATTTCAAAGACCTCAATAAGGCCTGCCATAAGGATCCCTTCCCCCTCCCCCGCATCGACCAGATTATCGATGCTGCCACATGACATGACTCACTATGCTTTCTCGACGGATATTCCAGATACCATCAAATCAAAATGAAGGAGCCCAATCAAGCCGCAATGACATTCATTACCCCATACGGGCCATTCTGCTTCAACACCATGCCTTTCGGGCTCAAAAACGCCCGGGCCACCTACCAACGCATGATTCAAACATGCCTGGAGAAACAGACCGGCAAGACAGTTGAAGCATATGTGGATGACGTTGTCATTAAAACTAGGCATGTCGACTCACTAATAGACGATTTACGTCTCACATTCGACAACCTCCATGCATATGACATCAAGCACAATCCGGAAAAGTGTGTTTTCGGCGTCCCTGCCGTAAGCTGTTGGGCTTCATTTTTTCCAATAGAGGAATTGAAGCAAATCCAGCCAAAATCCGAGCCTTGTCACAACTGGCTATGCCAACGGACCTTAAACAGGTCCAAAAGCTCGCAGGATGCGTGGCAGCTTTAAGCCGCTTTATCTCCAGATTGAGAGAAAAGGCATTGCCACTGTATCGCCTCCTCCGACGCACCGATCACTTCGAGTGGACTGTAAGTGCATCTAGTGCCACCCCTAGTTGGTTTTGGAGTATTGACGACAAACCTAGTTGAGGGACTAATGTGTTTGTGAGAATTGCAGGATAACACAGGTAGAAGTCCCTCATTGATTCGGTTTTACTACCAGAGATGACCCCTAAAAATGTATGAAGACATTGAAGTCAAAGGTGGTATATGAAGATATTCACATTGAACACTATGACAAGAGAAGACACGATATGAAGCCTATGGAGCTCGAAGACTTAGATCTTTCGTAGTTCTTTTTCTTTTGTGTTGAGTCATAGGAACCACCGTACTGTTAAGTGGGGTCCAAGAGAACCAGTCAGAATGACTGAAGTGATTCCTAAACCAAGAACCTATGTCTTCGAGTGAAGACTATGAGAGCGAATCTTGTCCAGAGTCGGACAAGTCATCTTTGCTTGTAGCCCAAGTAAAGTTGCCGTGTGAGTTTGAAATCTGACCGTTGGAACACGTGTCAGTTCCTTAGTGACCCAGGGTCATTTCGGACAAATCAGGTCGGGTTGCCAAGTGGCTATAAATAGCCCACCCCCTACAACCATAAACGGTTGGCTGCTCAGATTGAAAGTACGGCTTTTGTCGTTTGAGAGCAACCCACCTCAAAGCCTTTGAGAGAGAATTCCTTGCGAGGATAAAGCCCTAACCACCAGAGCCAGAGAGAATTGGACATCACTTAAGTCTTCTTGTCTGTGTGATCTGAAGACTTATTACACTTGAGGACTGTGCATCCTCCAGCCGGTTAGGCATCGCGTTCTGAGCATCCAAGAGACATTGTGGATTGCCAGTGAACGAAGTCTGTGAAGGTTTGGGAGTCTACCTTGAAGACTTACCAGAGTGATTGGGCGAGGTCTATGTGACCTTAGCTCAAGGAGAACACGGTGAGGACTGGGTGTCCTAAGCTGCGTGTTCAGGACTTGGTGTCCGGGACTGTGTGTCCTAAGGTTTAAATACCTAGCCTCTCCAACCAGACGTACAGTTGTCACAACAACTGGAACTGGTTCAACAAATCATTGTCTTCAACGAGTCACTGGTTTCATCTTCACTTCACTTTACTTACTGTTACTCCTTGTGAAGTCATTGTATGTTTGCTCTATCATTTGTCTTCACTGAGTGACTGCGTGTTCTGTTTGGCTTCACAATATCTTCCTACCTGATCCTTACTACCTAGCTGCTATTAGTCTTTGTGCTTTCACTTCATTGAATACTTGACTATGGTTTGCCTAGTGTAGTCTACCTTCCGCTGCATGGTAATAGGTTTAATTTTATCGTTTGTCTTCAAAACTTCTATGTTCTGAAGACTTTCATAAAAATCGCCTATTCACCCCCCTCTAGTCGATATAACGCACTTTCATGGACGGATGCGACAACAGCCAGATTGAAAGAAATAAAAAGCCTTCTTGCAAGCAACCCAATCCTGGCCGCACCGAAGGTCGGCGAACCCATGTTATTATACATATCGGCAACACACCAGGTGGTGATCGCCGTGCTCGTCGTGGAGCGAGAGCAGGACAGACACAAATTCCCACTTCAGAAGCTGGTATATTACGTATCCACCATCCTCACACCATGCAAATTCCGGTACCCTCATTATCAAAAGATAGCATATGCGGTCTTCATGGCATCCCAGAAGCTACGACACTACTTTCAAGAATGTTCTATCACAGTGGCTTCCGAAGTACCACTTAATGATATAATAAACAACCGCGATGCTACGGGCCGGATAGCCAAATGGGCCATTGAGCTCCTTCCATTCGACATAACATACAAACTACGTCGATCCATCAAATCCCAAGTACTGGCGGACTTCGTCGCCGAATGGACAGTGGCCGAACTCCCTAAAGAGTACGACACATATTCCAACTGGGTTATGTATTTTGATGGTTCCAAAATGCTGGCAGGATTAGAAGCGGGCGTAGTTTTAATGTCCCCCACTGGAGACGTAGTCCAGTATGTGCTCCAAATATTATACACAGACTCCAATAACGCAGATGAATACGAGGCCTTATTGCATGGTCTTGATGTCTACTACACAACCTTCTTCTTGTAGACGTTGTTGAGCCTCCAAGTGCAGAGGTTTGTAGGACAGTAGCAAATTTCCCTCAAGTGGATGGCCTAAGGTTTATCAATCCGTAGGAGGCGTAGGATGAAGATGGTCTCTCTCAAGCAACCCTGCAACCAAATAACAAAGAGTCTCTTGTGTCCCCAACACACCCAATACAATGGTAAATTGTATAGGTGCACTAGTTCGGCGAAGAGATGGTGATACAAGTGCAATATGGATAGTAGATAATGGTTTTTGTAATCTGAAAATATAAAAACTGCAAGGTGACTAATGATAAAAATGAGCACAAATAGTATTGCAATGCTAGGAAACAAGGCCTAGGGTTCATACTTTCACTAGTGCAAGTTCTCTCAACAATAATAACATAATTGGATCATATAACTATCCCTCAACATGCAACAAAGAGTCACTCCAAAGTCACTAATAGTGGAGAACAAACGAAGAGATTATGGTAGGGCACGAAACCACCTCAAAGTTATCATTTCTGATCGGTCTATTCAAGAGTTCGTAGTAAAATAACATGAAGCTATTCTTTCCGTTCAATCTATCATAGAGTTCGTACTAGAATAACACCTTAAGACACAAATCAATCAAAACCCTAATGTCACCTAGATACTCCAATGTCACCTCAAGTATCCGTGGGTATGATTATACGATATGCATCACGCAATCTTAGATTCATCTATTCAAACCAACACAACGTACTTCAAAGAGTGCCCCAAAGTTTCTACCAGAAAGTCAAGACGAAAACGTGTGCCAACCCCTATGCATAGGTTCATGGGCGGAACCCACAAGTTGATCACCAAAACATACATCAACTAGATCAATAGAATACCCCATTGTCACCACGGGTATCCCACGCAAGACATACATCAAGTGTTCTCAAATCCTTAAAGACTCCGATAAGATAACTTCAAAGGGAAAACTCAATCCATTACAAGAGAGTAGAGGGGGAGAAACATCATAAGATCCAACTATAATAGCAAAGCTCGCGATACATCAAGATCGTACCACCTCAAGAACACGAGAGAGAGAGATCAAACACATAGCTACTGGTACATACCCTCAACCCCGAGGGAGAACTACTCCCTCCTCGTCATGGAGAGCGTCGGGATGATGAAGATGTCCAACGGAGAGGGATTCCCCCTCCGGCAGGGTGCCAGAACGGGTCTAGATTGGTTTTCGTTGGCTACAGAGGCTTCTGGTGGCGGAACTCCCGATCTATTGTGCTCCCTGAAGTTTTTAGGGTATATGGGTATATATAGGAGGAAGAAGTACGTCGGTTGATCTCTGGGCTGTCCATGAGGCAGGGGGGCGCGCCCAGGGGGGTGGGCGCACCCCCCACCCTCGTGGGCATCCCGGGACTCTCCTGGTCCATCTCCGATACTCCGTGGGCTTCTTCTGGTTCAAAAATAAGTTCCGTGAAGTTTCAGGTCAATTGGACTCTGTTTGATTTTCCTTTTCTGCGATACTCTAAAATAAGGAAAAAACAAAACCTGTCACTGGACTCTAGGTTAGTAGGTTAGTCCCAAAAATCATATAAAATAGCATATAATTGAACATATAAAATTGAACATATTGAACATATAAAACCTGAAGAAGTGGTAGTCACAACGAACCCGGCCACGTCGCCTTTAAATCGCTGCTGCCACCGCCTGTAATTTTCGTTCCCCCTCGAGGGCATCTTGGTAATTTCACGTACAGATATATAAAAGCCAGCCGCCTGTGGAGAAGACCTAGCCGCCCGCCACTCTCCTCTTTCCGCCGTCTCCACGCTCGCTTCCTCCTCCATCCTCCCGCGTCAGTCGCACCCCCTCCTCCCCTCCCGCATCTCGTCCACCCTGGGATCCAGCGAGGTCGGGTCCTCGAGCCATGGAGGCACTCGTCGCTGGGCCCTCGCCGTTGGCCTCCCGTGCGTCGCACCGCCTCCTCCCGCCTCGGCTCTCTCCTTCCGCCACGGCTCTCACCTCCAGCTGCAGCTCTAGAGGAGAGGAGAAGACAGTGACAGAGAGATGGCTGCGTTGGCGCTGGCGGCCCCGCCCTCGCCTTTTCCTCCTCCTCGCCTTCCCATCGCTCACGCGCAAGTCGACCGACGGCAGGGATGGTCAGGAAGGTTTCCCAGCCCGACGGTGCCGTCATGGGAGTTGCAGGGAGGAGGTGAGGATGCGTCGCGCGCGGATTGGATCGAGGGTGCCACGCTGCCGCCGCGAGTCAACTCCACTGTTGTCACCAGGAATCCGTCCCCAGCAAGGTCTCGCTCGTTGCTGCTCCTCCTACAATCTCTCCCACAATGGCATAGTACGGTGGTTTGATTTGGTTCTTTTGGTGGTATGTTCCCTACCGTTTCTCTTTTTCAGTTTCTAACTTCGATGCTTTGATTTGTCGTTTTGTCTAGCAGGAGGAGCAGGAGGGGCCACGGATGAGGAGGAAGGAGACTAGCAGGAGGAGGAGATATTCTTGTTCGATTTGGTTCTCATGCTGGCATCTCCCTGCTGTCTGCTTTCCTTTTAGTTTCCAACTTTGATGCTTGGATTTGTTGACTTGGCCAGCAGGAGTGGGAGGAGATAGGGAGGATGAGGAAGGAGACAAGCAAGAGGAAGAGAAAATCTTGCTCGCCTTATGGACTCGCAATAAACAGGTGTGTGTTGTGCTACTCATGCCTTTTTTAATCTCACTAACGACGGTGTTGTACTGGATCGAATCAGAGGAAGCTCATTTGCCTGTATATACAGAGGGTCGTCTTCTCCCCCCATCCAATACCTGCTAAGAGTTATGATTTTTCTTTGCTTCCAGGTCCACAGGAAAAATTCCTGAACGATTTTGGTATCCCCAGATTTTTCTTCCCCACGATGAGGTTATACTTAGCCTACCCTCTGTCCCTGTGTGTGTAGGTTTGTCATGTTCTGTGGTCTGAATTCAGTTTAGTTTTCTTGTTCTAAACTCATTGCATGTCCAATGAACACACATACTCTCTGCAAGTTCAGTTTAATCTTTTCCTTTAAATATTTGTAATGATCCATTTTTTAATTGTTGAGCAAATAATTTTATTAAATGCTTATAATTTGTTTGAGGACAGATAGAACATCTGTTTTCGTTAAGATTGATTATCAAGTACGTCTGTTGTTTGCGAATTTTATAATTTTTGTATGGGGTGTAGTGACAAGGATGAGGCAGAATTAGTTCTCCTCGGAGAATTGGGTTACCACATCACTGGATGTAGGCACAACCCAAGCAGTCCAGAATGATTGACTCATCTAAATTTCTCTAATTTTCTTACAAAATATTTTCTCCCGACAGTGTATGCATTTACTGCACAAAAGTTAATTTATTTGAATTTTACGTTAATGCTTTGACCGTGGATGCCAAAACATCACAGTTTGCCTGATGGAGTGAATTCCGTTATAAAATAAAGTTCCTTCCATCAAATAGATAGCTTGTATTAAAATTGTTTTTCTATCCTGTGGGTACATGTTGGTTATTTTGATGCTTCCTTTTGAAGATTTGCAGAGATCAGCGAGGATTTGTGCGGCAGGGAGGGCACTGGTGATAGGAAACATGGGTCCAAGAAGTAATCAAAGAGCATGGTAAGTTGTTCTCCCTTTTCTAATTTAAAAGCTAGAGTCTGTCGGTTGTTATATAGGAGTATGATTAGGACAAAAAAATCATGGCATGCGAGAAATTCTCGGTTTAAATAGTGTGAGCTTAAATAATAGGAACTAACCATTGTGCCATTTTCAAAATTGTTACTAGAAAAGATAACTGAATAGCAGGTCCTGTAGAGTTACTACCATAAAGTTTATTTCTAACTGCATGATCTGAACTGCACATTCTGAAAGTATATTGGACACTTGCCCTTGGGAAATTAGACTACCATAGCATTACTTTGTAAATAAATGACATGCTAAAATGTTGGTTGTTAGTACAGAGATGGTGACATTATTTGGTCCTCTGGTATTGATTCATGATTTGGGGTTAATACATGATGTTGGTATGTAATCTCTCTATTGCTCATGCCTCACTTGATGTTGCATGGGGTACAGGCAAAATGCCATTGGAGTGGCATACACCATACTTTGGTACTGCCTACACGTGATTCCATTTGATTTCACTTTCATTTTGTTTTTCTGCAGATCGTTTCAAGGTCGCTGCTGCTAAATCATGTAAGGATGGCGCAAAACTCACATGAGGGAAAAGACGAACTGCGGTAACCAAATCAACAGCTGATAAGGTACAAATTTCGGAAGATATATGGTCCTAAACAAGCATATACATCAGAATACAAAGGGGAGTTACGTTTCTATTTTATGTTATGTTTCCTGCTTGCTATCTTGTTTACGGATATTACTGCTCTATGTTGCTATAATTGTTTGCTGAAGCTAGAGTAAATCACTATTGTTTTGCGGGTACTGATCGGAGTTGGATTCGGTCTTTATAAACTTGGCTTTCAGTTTTTCCCCATCGCCGGCTTATTTGCCTTGCTTCTGTATTCTTGGAAGAGTGAATAAAAGATACATGCATGATGAAATACAGGTAGCTAGGTTCATGGAAAATGGTCTTCCAGAACTCATCCTAATTGTTTTGAATGAGGTGATGTTGTAGTAATCATATTTGTTTCCTGGACAATATTTTCCTCATGTGTTGCATTCTGGAAAGGGTGTCTTTGGCCAGTTTTCTGTTCTTTCATTGTTTCAATTGTGTGACTCTACACATGTATCCTCACAATTAGTGGCGCCTACAAGAATGCCAGGCCTACCTGTAGCTTTTCTTATGTAGTTAAATAAAACAACTCAGGGTCTCACACTTTTCTTCTTTCCAATATAATAAGGCTGCTATTGCCTGTTAATACTTCACATTGGTGATGAGCTTTACACCAGTTATAGTTCATCGATTATCTTATGACTTTTTGATAAACATAATTATATTTTAATTTTCTCTATTGTTTTCTTATTTTTTCTATCAAACTGCCATATATGATACATGAAGAAGCATTTACCTTAAGACATTAATAGAGTTTTCATGTAGAATTTGTTCTTTTTTTTGCTCCCTTAAATTAGACGATTAAGAAACCTGATAAGCGTCACGTTGGTTCAGGCTTGGTGCTAGATAGTTAGCTCACATTTATCCTGGACAAGTACTGTATTCTCAAATCTATATGGTTAGTTGAACCTCTTCTTTGATGTTGGCGCTACAGATCCATCTCGGTCATTTAGGGAAACTAAAATATGCATCTTCAACTCATAGTTTGCCAGTTTGTATTATTTATGAGAACAATCCTACCTGGTTATATCCTTGACAAAATTTCTTGAGATTTATTGATATTGTTCTTGGATACTTATAGAGTCAAACTCTGCAGGCAATTGGTTGGGCTACATGATAGACACTTTAATATATCTTCTTGGAAGCCGCTTAGTGTTCCAATGAATAATTGTCGCTGGTGTGGTGCACGCCTTCATTGTTTGGTGGGCTGCTTCCTGCCTGGTGTGGTTGAAGAATTTTCAGAGGTATGGTCCATCTTGCGTGCGGCCTTTAGTTTGAGTTTCTGTTGACACATTAAATTTCCCTTTCCTGTAGACCCCTCCTTTTTCATTTTATTAGTTGGGTGTAATAGCAAATCATCTATAATCATTTTGTTTAACTACAATCTGATGCAAAAGAGTTATGTTTAGCTCTCATAGTTCATCCTTTATATGTTTGCTTTCAAAACAAAGAAATCGGTTGTCCAAGTTCTGATCATGCTCTGATTGAGATTCAGTCCTCCTTGATCTTTTTTCTGTATGCTTGCATCTCCTTAGCGTCCAAGTTCTGATCATGCTACAATCTTGTTTCAAATTTATGCTAATAGATGTATGTACCATGATTATTGAGGAGGCGTATGAAATAAATCTGAAGAAAATAAGTAAGTCGCCTTCATCAGCGAGGCTGCGAACAACTCGTGGTGCCCCTGTTAACCTCCTCAATGTTTGCATTGTTTGCCTGTCGGTCAAATGCCCACTATTCAGCAGACAGGTAACTTTGTTTCTTAAATCCCTTTCTCTATTCATCGCCCTGTTGATACGTTCTTAGGAATCAGATAAATTGTACTCATATAATTTAATATATCTCAGATACAGTGTTCAGATCGTTTAGGAACCAGCGTTACTTCAAAAAAAGATAGGACCTGATACACATTACATTCATGGACTACTGATATACCTGATGCATTTCTTCATGATGGTCGGTTTCCTTTCACCAGATCTTACATATTTAATTCTGTGTGCTTGGAACCCAAAACTGATTGAGATCTTTAGTTCGTACTTGCAGATGTTCTGTTATTCAGAGTAATTCAGTTTCCAGTCTCTATATATTAATCAAATTATGGGTTATTTTCAACCTTATAGCCTTTTATTATGTGTCCAGTTATGCTTCCATGGGTTTGCATATGTATTAACAATAAAAAACAGACTACTATTTTGTTTATACTTGAACCAAAGGGTGTACAATTAATTTGCTCTTACGAAAGGAATGAGTAGTCAGCTAGGTGAATGAGACGACAATCATGGCAAGCGAACCAACGCATATAGAGAAATGTTATTTTTGAGTTCATTGTGAAAGAAGGCACATAAGTTTTCGAAGTTCTAAAATGTGTTTCATGAAGAAACAATTATAACACTATCACAAATCACACATAGAGAAATGTTATTTTCGAGTCTCCATAGCCTACTGATCTTTTTTTAGATATATGAACTTGCATTCGCTTTGTTAATTCTTCTGCAATGCAGGTGATATTCCTAATCATTGCTGTTGACGCTGAAAAAATACTCCTGAAGCACTAGAAGTGCCCTATCAATAAGAATAGCAGGGGTTTGAGCTTGTTTAAACTGTAGAGTACACATGCATGTACTATTTCTCAGACATCAAGAGAACATGAGATAAACATGTATGACGGTCTAACACGTGATTACTCAGGTGTTGATTAGGAAGCACACATAGGTTTAGCAGAGAGGAAGTTTCAGTCATGCCATTAGTGGGTCAACAGGGTAGGCATTTTCATGAGATAATATTGATTTTAATGATGGCTAATAATTACACTGCTGCCTTGTTTCAGAATCAAAACTCTGCTATCTCTGGCCTTGCCTCTAGGGAAAAACATGAGCTCAAAACTGAAATACTCCAGATTTACTTGCTATCTTTTAGAAGTAATATTGTTCTATTTGTTAAGGTTCACTTGGAAGTGGTTGAGGTAGCCTGACCTGATGAGGATTCAGCTGAGGAACTGACCTGGTGACGTGATGCATACAGGGCAGGAAGCAAATCTTATGCATGAGGGAGTAGATCTTGCAATTGAAGTCGTATCTCCTGCAGAGGAGGAGCAACGATGGGGTGGAAGCTACAGGGTGAGTGAGAGAGTGCAGAAGGAGGGGATGGATAAGGTCATGTCGTCAGCAAGTGAGTAGGTTTTTTTTTGAGAAAAGCAAGTAAGTGGATCAACATCGTCTGGTCAAGTAACTTGGGCAAGCCGAGTACAGTGAACTTGTCATGTCTTTATGTGAGCCCACAACATGGGTTAAATATGTATTGAGACAACTAAATGGGATAAATGAAATAAATTAGAACTCTTATATCAGTTTATAAAATGAATTAATAGAGCACATACCCAAGTTGATTTGCTGTTACCTGAAACATTTGTCAATGACACAATAATGTTGAATCTTCCTTTGCTATCTGCACAATCATCTTTTATTTTATAGCCTTAGTTGTTAAATGGTGATGTCCAATTACACTTTTTGTGCTGCCACAATTGCTATTGTAATATTTGTAGATTTTATCACCTGCTTTATATGCAGATGCATATGCAGTTCCGTATTTATGTTTTCTTAAGTTGTATATGCATGGCCTATAAATGATATAGTTGTATATACATGGTTGCATATACCGTACAAGGAGCACTTTGAATCATGGTTGTATATACAATACAGGGAGCAACTTTAATCATGATGCATATGGCCTCATTTTAATTGAATTATGAAGAAGTTTTGCTCTGTTTTGTGTATTGTAATCTGGGGTTTAGCTATGTGGTATGCAATTAATGGGAATTGCTTTTTTCCTTTAATATTGAAAGCTAGAGAACAGGAGGTAGAGTAATAAAAGCTGGTTCCTTGGAGAGTTTTTTGTGCAGAGTGGTGCATGCATAATATTATCCTCATTATGTCTCTTTGCATGTTCTATTGTAGGAAGTGGATGCTATCAAGATCATGCCAAAGGCGATGCTCATTCCCGTTCTTAGTGAGATGGGTTTACTCGATGCAAAGTATGAGCATTGCAGACTCTGGCGAGCTGCTGAAGGTCGATGAGGAGGGCAACACCGCCACCGTAATCAGGCTGGTCCACATCCACGTGCTGCTCGGCGTCACCAGGTCACCGGCACAACTCCGCATGCCCAGGCTGTTCAACATTTTCTTTCGCTTTTGGTGTGTCACATTTAGAGTCTTTCTTTCCCATTTTACCGTGTTTGCATGGTAAGATGTTTTGTTGGATTTGAAGGTTCGTAGCCTTGGCTCCAAAGCTTCAAGCTCTTGCATAATAGTGTTGTTCAGTGGGATGCAGAATTTTTGTTTGTCTGATCGGCTATCCTTGGTGCTGATTTACGTACTGATTTCATCATCATATATAACTACAATAAAGAAGCTGTGTGTATAAATATTACTAACTGCTGATACTTTGCATCAGTGATTTCAATTCTGTTGGCCCTCCTTAAGATTGCTTGGGAATGTGAGGTTTAAAAGTTTCAACCCTGTGCAATGTGCTTCTGGGTGTGGATTTGTGGCTGACTAATTAACGGTTCTGTTAATACTGATATGTGTTGCATCACTTGTACTTATAGTAAGTGGAATTTTTTCTCATATGTTTCAATATGTGCCCGAATAATATTAATGTACACTCTTTCAATACATGGCTTACTCTTGGCCTTTGCGCCATTGGCGCAACTGGTCATCTAGTGCATATAAAACATCCAAGGTTGATAATATAATAGCATGGAACAATAAAAAATTGTAGATACGTTAGAGACGTATTAGGTCTCCAGATGGCTGTCTCCATGGGCATACAATGTCTGGAAGTGCGCAGGGACTCAAACCTCACAATATCTTAAATAAATGGAGATTTTAATGCCAAAGATTCGAAGATGGCGGCTTATCGCAACGCCGTCTTAAAAATGTCGGCTCGATTCGAGGGGCTCAAGTTTCATCATGTGGCTTGAGAAAGTAATCAAGCGGCGGACGTCCTTGCCCGCATCGGTGCTAAGCGCAACCCCGTCCCACCTAACATCTTTATGTAAAGGCTTTTCAAGCCGCCTGTGGTGTGGCAAGGGGAGAGCAGCAACACCAGTTCGGATCCGAATACAAACCCAGATTCCGAACACAACAATATCATCGGCGGCCCAGCCACCGAAATAACACCGTCGGCCCATCTCATCATGGCAGTCATTGCCCCATGGACCGAACCCTTCTTGGCCTACCTTAATAGGAGAGAACTCCTGGAGGATCAGAATGAGGCTCGCCGCATTGTCCGGCGTTCGAAGGCCTACAAGGTCCATGACGAAGAGCTCTACAAGAAAAGCGCTACCGGATTTCTTCAAAGATGTATCTCCGAGGAAGAGGGGCGGCATCTCTTGGCTGAAATTCATGCCGGTCTCGGCGGGCACCACGCCGCATCTCGGGCCCTTGTTAGCAAGGCCTTCCGTACATGTTTTTACTGGCCGACTGCCTGAGCAGATGCACAGGACCTGGTCCAACTTTGCGTCGGATGCCAGCTCTTCGCCAACAAAAGCCATATGCCCCCACCGCTCTACAAACGATCCCCATCACTTGGCCTTTCGCGGTCTGGGGGCTCGATATGGTCGGACCCCTTAAAGGAGGAAGCCATAAGAGGAAGTATTTGCTGGTCATGGTGGATAAATTCACTAAGTGGATAGAGGCCAAACCAGTTAAAACGGCCGAGGCGGAGCTAGTGATAGAATTCATATCCGGTGTGGTGCACCGTTATGGTGTTCCACACAGCATCTTCACCGATAATGGCTCCAACTTCACAGCCGATGAGGTGAAAAATTGGTGTGCTAATTTGGGCATTAAGCTCGATTACGCCTCTGTCTGTCACCCGCAAACAAACGGCCAAGTCGAACGGGACAATGGTCTATTATGAGAGGCATCAAACCTAGACTAGTGCGGTCTTTGAGAAAATCAGCCAAGCACTGGGTTGAGGAGCTCGACTCCGTACTCTGGGGGTTGCGGACCCCGCCTAACCGCACTACTGGATATACACCTTTCTTCATGGTGTACGACGCAGAGGCTGTATTGCCCTGCGATATTATTCATGACTCACCTCGAGTGTGCATGTACGAAGAGAGAGATGTCGAGCTTGATCAGCAGGACAACCTAGACGCCCTGGAGGAAGAGCGTGATGTTGCAAAAGCCCGTTCCGCATTTTACCAACAACAGGCCCGCAGATATCAATGCAGAGAAGTACGGGCCAAGACTTATAATGTTGGCGAACTCGTTCTATGCTTGCCGGAGAAGAAAAAGGACAAACTCAAGCCCAAGTGGGAAGGTCCCTTCATAATTGACAAAGTTCTCACTAGAGGAGCATACCGCCTACGTGCTGCATCAGACAATCGCCTAGAGCCGAACACCTAGAACGTGGCCAGACTTCGAAGATTCTATGCCTAGCGCCGAACTATTCGTTCGTCTCCTCCACCCTATTGTTTCCTTTATTTTTTCCTCTCTTTTCGTTCTTCTTCTTTTTCTCGAAGACTTAAAGCTTTCGCACGGTTAAACCATGCACCTGTTATGTAGACATCCTTGAGCATATACGTCCATTATACTTGGGGGCTTCCCGGACAGA